>NW_027479009.1:0-288372 GCF_051014685.1 Ptiloglossa arizonensis
ATGCTGTCTTCCGTCTCGACTAAGTCAAAGCACTCCCCCCATGGCCTGAGGGAAATAAAATCCACATACCGTTGTAATCAAGCGAGTTTCTACTTTCAGATGCCATTGGAATTTTTGGGTGAGGTCAATCCGTTCGCGAGATATGCGAGTTTGAAGCTAAGAAATGGTTGAGAAGCTCAACAATTTTTCGCAATTTCTGCTGCTCCTAACGGCTTAACCAGAATGGCCTGGGAAAAAAATACGCATACAGTTGTAACCGGGCGAGTTTCTACTTTCAGACGCAGCAGGAATTTTTGGGTTTGGTCAATCCGTTCGCGAGATATGGGAGTTGTGAAGCTAAGAAATGGTTGGAGAAGACGACAATATTTACGCACTTCTGCTGCTCCAAACACTTAACCAGAATGGCCTAGGGAAAAAATACACATACCGTTGTAATCGGGCGATTTCTACTTTCAGATGCAACAGGAATTTTTGGGTTTGGTCAATCCGTTCGCGAGATATGGGAGTTTGAAGCTAAGAAATGGTTGAGGAGACAACAAATTTTTCGCACTTCTGCTGCTCCAAACGCTTAACCAGAATGGCCTAGGGGAAAAAATACACATACCGTTCTAATCGGGCGAGTTTTCTACTTTCAGATGCAATAGGAATTTTTGGGTTAGGTCAATCCGTTCGCGAGATATGGGAGTTTGAAGCCAAGAAATGGTTGAGAAGACAACAAATTAGTTTCGCAATTCTGCTGCTCCCAAACGCTTAACCAGAATGGCCTAGGGAGGAAAATTCACATACCGTTGTAATCGGGCGGGGTTCTACTTTCAGATGCAATAGGAATTTTTTGGGTTAGGTCAATCCGTTCGCGAGATATGGGAGTTTGAAGCCAAGAAATGGTTGAGAAGGCAAAAAAATTTTTCGCAATTCTGCTGCTCCAAATGCTAAACCAGAAAGGCCTAGGGAAAATATACACAGACCGTGGTAATCGGGCGGGTTTCTACTTTCAGATGGCAATAGGAATTTTTTGGGTTAGGTTAATCCGTTCGCGAGATAAGGGAGTTTGAAGCTAAGAAAGGGTTGAGAAGACAACAAATTTTTCGCAATTCTGCTGCTCCCAAACGCTTGACCAGAATGGGCTAGGGAAAAAATACACATACCGTTGTAATCGGGCGAGTTTCTACTTTCAGATGCAACAGGAATTTTTGGGGTTAGGGTCAATCCGTTCGCGAGATATGGGAGTTTGAAGCTAAGAAATGGTTGAGAAGGCAAAAAATTTTTCGCAATTCTGCTGCACCACACGCTTAACCAGAATGGCCTAGGGAAAAAATACCTACATATACCGTTGAAATCGGGCGAGTATCTACTTTCAGACGCAGCAGGAATTTTTGGGTTATGTCAATCCGTTCGCGAGATATGGGAGTTTGAAGCCAAGAAATGGTTGAGAAGGCAAAAAATTTCTCGCAATTCTGCTGCTCCAAACGCTTAACCAGAATGGCCTAGGGAAAAAATACAAATACCGTTGTAATCGGGCGAGTTTCTACTTTCAGATGCAATAGGAATTTTTGGGTTAGGTCAATCCGTTCGCGAGATATGGGAGTTTGAAGCCTAGAAATGGTTTAGAAGGCAAAAAATTTTTCGCAATTCTGCTGCTCCACACGCTTAACCAGAATGGCCTAGGGAAAAAATACACATACCGTTGTAATCGGGCGAGTGTCTACTTTCAGATGCAACAGGAATTTTTGGGTTAGGTCAATCCGTTCGCGAGATATGGGAGTTTGAAGCTAAGAAATGGTTGAGAAGACAACAAATTTTTCGCACTTCTGCTGCTCGAAACGCTTAACCAGCATGGCCTAGGGAAAAAATACACATACCGTTGTAATCGAACGAGTTTCTACTTTCAGATGCAATTGGAATGTTTGGGTTAGGTCAATCCGTTCGCGAGATATGCGAGTTTGAAGCTAAGAAATGGTTGAGAAGACAACAAATTTTTCGCAATTCTGCTGCTCCAAACGCTTAACCAGAATGGCCTAGGGAAAAAATACGCTTACAGTTGTAACCGGCCGAGTTTCTACTTTCAGATGCAACAGGAATTTTTGGGTTAGGTCAATCCGTTCGCGAGATATGGGAATTTGAAGCTAAGAAATGGTTGAGAAGACAACAAATTTTTCGCAATTCAGCTGCTCCAAACGCTTAACCAGAATGACCTAGAGAAAAAATACACATACCGTTGTAATCGGGCGGGTTTCTACTTTCAGATGCAATAGGAATTTTTGGGTTAGGTCAATCCGTTCGCGAGATATGGGAGTTTGAAGCCAAGAAATGGTTGAGAAGGCAAAAAATTTTTCGCAATTCTGCTGCTCCAAATGCTTAACCAGAAAGGCCTAGGGAAAAAATACACATACCGTTGTAATCGGGCGGGTTTCTACTTTCAGATGCAATAGGAATTTTTGGGTTAGGTTAATCCGTTCGCGAGATAAGGGAGTTTGAAGCTAAGAAATGGTTGAGAAGACAACAAATTTTTCGAAATTCTGCTGCTCCAAACGCTTGACCAGAATGGGCTAGGGAAAAAATACACATACCGTTGTAATCGGGCGAGTTTCTACTTTCAGATGCAACATGAATTTTTGGGTTAGGTCAATCCGTTCGCGAGATATGGGAGTTTGAAGCTAAGAAATGGTTGAGAAGGCAAAAAATTTTTCGCAATTCTGCTGCTCCACACGCTTAACCAGAATGGCCTAGGGAAAAAATACACATACCGTTGAAATCGGGCGAGTTTCTACTTTCAGACGCAGCAGGAATTTTTGGGTTATGTCAATCCGTTCGCGAGATATGGGAGTTTGAAGCCAAGAAATGGTTGAGAAGGCAAAAAATTTCTCGCAATTCTGCTGCTCCAAACGCTTAACCAGAATGGCCTAGGGAAAAAATACACATACCGTTGTAATCGGGCGAGCTTCTACTTTCAGATGCAACAGGAATTTTTGGGTTAGGTCAATCCGTTCGCGAGATATGGGAGTTTGAAGCTAAGAAATGGTTGAGAAGACAACAAATTTTTCGCACTTCTGCTGCTCGAAACGCTTAACCAGCATGGCCTAGGGAAAAAATACACATACCGTTGTAATCGAGCGAGTTTCTACTTTCAGATGCAATTGGAATTTTTGGGTTAGGTCAATCCGTTCGCGAGATATGCGAGTTTGAAGCTAAGAAATGGTTGAGAAGACAACAAATTTTTCGCAATTCTGCTGCTCCAAACGCTTAACCAGAATGGCCTAGGGAGAAAATTCACATACCGTTCTAATCGGACGATTTTCTACTTTCAGATGCAACAGGAATTTTTGGGTTAGGTCAATCCGTTCGCGAGATATGGGAGTTTGAAGCCAAGAAATGGTTGAGAAGGCAGAAAATTTTTCGCAATTCTGCTGCTCCAAACGCTTAACAAGAATGGCCTAGGGAAAAAATACACATACGGTTGTAATCGGGCGAGTGTCTACTTTCAGATGCAACAGGAATTTTTGGGTTAGGTCAATCCGTTCGCGAGATATGGGAGTTTGAAGCTAAGAAATGGTTGAGAAGACAACAAATTTTTCGCACTTCTGCTGCTCGAAACGCTTAACCAGCATGGCCTAGGGAAAAAATACACATACCGTTGTAATCAAGCGAGTTTCTACTTTCAGATGCAATTGGAATTTTTGGGTTAGGTCAATCCGTTCGCGAGATATGCGAGTTTGAAGCTAAGAAATGGTTGAGAAGACAACAAATTTTTCGCAATTCTGCTGCTCCAAACGCTTAACCAGAATGGCCTAGTGAAAAAATACGCATACAGTTGTAACCGGGCGAGTTTCTACTTTCAGACGCAGCAGGAATTTTTGGGTTTGGTCAATCCGTTCGCGAGATATGGGAGTTTGAAGCTAAGAAATGGTTGAGAAGACTACAAATTTTACGCACTTCTGCTGCTCCAAACACTTAACCAGAATGGCCTAGGGAAAAAATACACATACCGTTGTAATCGGGCGATTTTCTACTTTCAGATGCAACAGGAATTTTTGGGTTAGGTCAATCCGTTCGTGAGATATGGGAGTTTGAAGCTAAGAAATGGTTGAGGAGACAACAAATTTTTCGCACTTCTGCTGCTCCAAACGCTTAACCAGAATGGCCTAGGGAAAAAATACACATACCGTTCTAATCGGGCGAGTTTCTACTTTCAGATGCAATAGGAATTTTTGGGTTAGGTCAATCCGTTCGCGAGATATGGGAGTTTGAAGCCAAGAAATGGTTGAGAAGACAACAAATTTTTCGCAATTCTGCTGCTCCAAACGCTTAACCAGAATGGCCTAGGGAGAAAATTCACATACCGTTGTAATCGGGCGGGTTACTACTTTCAGATGCAATAGGAATTTTTGGGTTAGGTCAATCCGTTCGCGATATATGGGACTTTGAAGCCAAGAAATGGTTGAGAAGGCAAAAAATTTTTCGCAATTCTGCTGCTCCAAATGCTTAACCAGAAAGGCCTAGGGAAAAAATACACATACCGTTGTAATCGGGCGGGTTTCTACTTTCAGATGCAATAGGAATTTTTGGGTTAGATTAATCCGTTCGCGAGATAAGGGAGTTTGAAGCTAAGAAATGGTTGAGAAGACAACAAATTTTTCGCAATTCTGCTGCTCCAAACGCTTGACCAGAATGGGCTAGGGAAAAAATACACATACCGTTGTAATCGGGCGAGTTTCTACTTTCAGATGCAACAGGAATTTTTGGGTTAGGTCAATCCGTTCGCGAGATATGGGAGTTTGAAGCTAAGAAATGGTTGAGAAGGCAAAAAATTTTTCGCAATTCTGCTGCTCCACACGCTTAACCAGAATGGCCTAGGGAAAAAATACACATACCGTTGAAATCGGGCGAGTTTCTACTTTCAGACGCAGCAGGAATTTTTGGGTTATGTCAATCCGTTCGCGAGATATGGGAGTTTGAAGCCAAGAAATGGTTGAGAAGGCAAAAAATTTCTCGCAATTCTGCTGCTCCAAACGCTTAACAAGAATGGCCTAGGGAAAAAATACACATACGGTTGTAATCGGGCGAGTGTCTACTTTCAGATGCAACAGGAATTTTTGGGTTAGGTAAATCCGTTCGCGAGATATGGGAGTTTGAAGCTACGAAATGGTTGAGAAGACGACAAATTTTTCGCACTTCTGCTGCTCGAAACGCTTAACCAGCATGGCCTAGGGAAAAAATACACATACCGTTGTAATCAAGCGAGTTTCTACTTTCAGATGCAATTGGAATTTTTGGGTTAGGTCAATCGGTTCGCGAGATATGCGAGTTTGAAGCTAAGAAATGGTTGAGAAGACAACAAATTTTTCGCAATTCTGCTGCTCCAAACGCTTAACCAGAATGGCCTAGGGAAAAAATACACATACCGTTGTAATCGGGCGAGTTTCTACTTTCAGATGCAACAGGAATTTTTGGGTTAGGTGAATCCGTTCGCGAGATATGGGAGTTTGAAGCTAAGAAATGGTTGAGGAGACAACAAATTTTTCGCACTTCTGCTGCTCCAAACGCTTAACCAGAATGGCCTAGGGAAAAAATACACATACCGTTCTAATCGGGCGAGTTTCTACTTTCAGATGCAATAGGAATTTTTGGGTTAGGTCAATCCGTTCGCGAGATATGGGAGTTTGAAGCCAAGAAATGGTTGAGAAGACAACAAATTTTTCGCAATTCTGCTGCTCCAAACGCTTAACCAGAATGGCCTAGGGAGAAAATTCACATACCGTTGTAATCGGGCGGGTTTCTACTTTCAGATGCAATAGGAATTTTTGGGTTAGGTCAATCCGTTCGCGAGATATGGGAGTTTGAAGCCAAGAAATGGTTGAGAAGGCAAAAAATTTTTCGCAATTCTGCTGCTCCAAATGCTTAACCAGAAAGGCCTAGGGAAAAAATACACATACCGTTGTAATCGGGCGGGTTTCTACTTTCAGATGCAATAGGAATTTTTGGGTTAGGTTAATCCGTTCGCGAGATAAGGGAGTTTGAAGCTAAGAAATGGTTGAGAAGACAACAAATTTTTCGCAATTCTGCTGCTCCAAACGCTTGACCAGAATGGGCTAGGGAAAAAATACACATACCGTTGTAATCGGGCGAGTTTCTACTTTCAGATGCAACAGGAATTTTTGGGTTAGGTCAATCCGTTCGCGAGATATGGGAGTTTGAAGCTAAGAAATGGTTGAGAAGACGACAAATTTTTCGCACTTCTGCTGCTCCAAACGCTTAACCAGAATGGCCTAGGGAAAAAATACACATACCGTTGTAATCGGGCGAGTTTCTACTTTCAGATGCAACAGGAATTTTTGGGTTAGGTGAATCCGTTCGCGAGATATGGGAGTTTGAAGCTAAGAAATGGTTGAGGAGACAACAAATTTTTCGCACTTCTGCTGCTCCAAACGCTTAACCAGAATGGCCTAGGGAAAAAATACACATACCGTTCTAATCGGGCGAGTTTCTACTTTCAGATGCAATAGGAATTTTTGGGTTAGGTCAATCCGTTCGCGAGATATGGGAGTTTGAAGCCAAGAAATGGTTGAGAAGACAACAAATTTTTCGCAATTCTGCTGCTCCAAACGCTTAACCAGAATGGCCTAGGGAGAAAATTCACATACCGTTGTAATCGGGCGGGTTTCTACTTTCAGATGCAATAGGAATTTTTGGGTTAGGTCAATCCGTTCGCGAGATATGGGAGTTTGAAGCCAAGAAATGGTTGAGAAGGCAAAAAATTTTTCGCAATTCTGCTGCTCCAAATGCTTAACCAGAAAGGCCTAGGGAAAAAATACACATACCGTTGTAATCGGGCGGGTTTCTACTTTCAGATGCAATAGGAATTTTTGGGTTAGGTTAATCCGTTCGCGAGATAAGGGAGTTTGAAGCTAAGAAATGGTTGAGAAGACAACAAATTTTTCGCAATTCTGCTGCTCCAAACGCTTGACCAGAATGGGCTAGGGAAAAAATACACATACCGTTGTAATCGGGCGAGTTTCTACTTTCAGATGCAACAGGAATTTTTGGGTTAGGTCAATCCGTTCGCGAGATATGGGAGTTTGAAGCTAAGAAATGGTTGAGAAGGCAAAAAATTTTTCGCAATTCTGCTGCTCCACACGCTTAACCAGAATGGCCTAGGGAAAAAATACACATACCGTTGTAATCGGGCGAGTTTCTACTTTCAGATGCAACAGGAATTTTTGGGTTAGGACAATCCGTTCGCGAGATATGGGAGTTTGAAGCCAAGAAATGGTTGAGAAGGCAGAAAATTTTTCGCAATTCTGCTGCTCCAAACGCTTAACAAGAATGGCCTAGGGAAAAAATACACATACCGTTGTAATCGGGCGAGTGTCTACTTTCAGATGCAACAGGAATTTTTGGGTTAGGTCAATCCGTTCGCGAGATATGGGAGTTTGAAGCTAAGAAATGGTTGAGAAGACAACAAATTTTTCGCACTTCTGCTGCTCGAAACGCTTAACCAGCATGGCCTAGGGAAAAAATACACATACCGTTGTAATCGAGCGAGTTTCTACTTTCAGATGCAATTGGAATTTTTGGGTTAGGTCAATCCGTTCGCGAGATATGCGAGTTTGAAGCTAAGAAATGGTTGAGAAGACAACAAATTTTTCGCAATTCTGCTGCTCCAAACGCTTAACCAGAATGGCCTAGGGAAAAAAATACACATACCGTTCTAATCGGGCGAGTTTCTACTTTCAGATGCAATAGGAATTTTTGGGTTAGGTCAATCCGGTCGCGAGATATGGGAGTTTGAAGCCAAGAAATGGTTGAGAAGACAACAAATTTTTCGCAATTCTGCTGCTCCAAACGCTTAACCAGAATGGCCTAGGGAGAAAATTCACATACCGTTGTAATCGGGCGGGTTTCTACTTTCAGATGCAATAGGAATTTTTGGGTTAGGTCAATCCGTTCGCGAGATATGGGAGTTTGAAGCCAAGAAATGGTTGAGAAGGCAAAAAATTTTTCGCAATTCTGCTGCTCCAAATGCTTAACCAGAAAGGCCTAGGGAAAAAATACACATACCGTTGTAATCGGGCGGGTTTCTATTTTCAGATGCAATAGGAATTTTTGGGTTAGGTTAATCCGTTCGCGAGATAAGGGAGTTTGAAGCTAGGAAATGGTTGAGAAGACAACAAATTTTTCGCAATTCTGCTGCTCCAAACGCTTGACCAGAATGGGCTAGGGAAAAAATACACATACCGTTGTAATCGGGCGAGTTTCTACTTTCAGATGCAACAGGAATTTTTGGGTTAGGTCAATCCGTTCGCGAGATATGGGAGTTTGAAGCTAAGAAATGGTTGAGAAGGCAAAAAATTTTTCGCAATTCTGCTGCTCCACACGCTTAACCAGAATGGCCTAGGGAAAAAATACACATACCGTTGTAATCGGGCGAGTTTCTACTTTCAGATGCAACAGGAATTTTTGGGTTAGGACAATCCGTTCGCGAGATATGGGAGTTTGAAGCCAAGAAATGGTTGAGAAGGCAGAAAATTTTCGCAATTCTGCTGCTCCAAACGCTTAACAAGAATGGCCTAGGGAAAAAATACACATACCGTTGTAATCGGGCGAGTGTCTACTTTCAGATGCAACAGGAATTTTTGGGTTAGGTCAATCCGTTCGCGAGATATGGGAGTTGAAGCTAAGAAATGGTTGAGAACACAACAAATTTTTCGCACTTCTGCTGCTCGAAACGCTTAACCAGCATGGGCTAGGGAAAAAATACACATACCGTTGTAATCGAGCGAGTTTCTACTTTCAGATGCAATTGGAATTATTGGGTTAGGTCAATCCGTTCGCGAGATATGCGAGTTTGAAGCTAAGAAATGGTTGAGAAGACAACAAATTTTTCGCAATTCTGCTGCTCCAAACGCTTAACCAGAATGGCCTAGGGAAAAAATACACATACCGTTCTAATCGGGCGAGTTTCTACTTTCAGATGCAATAGGAATTTTTGGGTTAGGTCAATCCGTTCGCGAGATATGGGAGTTTGAAGCCAAGAAATGGTTGAGAAGACAACAAATTTTTCGCAATTCTGCTGCTCCAAACGCTTAACCAGAATGGCCTAGGGAGAAAATTCACATACCGTTGTAATCGGGCGGGTTTCTACTTTCAGATGCAATAGGAATTTTTGGGTTAGGTCAATCCGTTCGCGAGATATGGGACTTTGAAGCCAAGAAATGGTTGAGAAGGCAAAAAATTTTTCGCAATTCTGCTGCTCCAAATGCTTAACCAGAAAGGCCTAGGGAAAAAATACACATACCGTTGTAATCGGGCGGGTTTCTACTTTCAGATGCAATAGGAATTTTTGGGTTAGGTTAATCCGTTCGCGAGATAAGGGAGTTTGAAGCTAAGAAATGGTTGAGAAGACAACAAATTTTTCGCAATTCTGCTGCTCCAAACGCTTGACCAGAATGGGCTAGGGAAAAAATACACATACCGTTGTAATCGGGCGAGTTTCTACTTTCAGATGCAACAGGAATTTTTGGGTTATGTCAATCCGTTCGCGAGATATGGGAGTTTGAAGCTAAGAAATGGTTGAGAAGACTACAAATTTTACGCACTTCTGCTGCTCGAAACGCTTAACCAGCATGGCCTAGGGAAAAAATACACATACCGTTGTAATCAAGCGAGTTTCTACTTTCAGATGCAATTGGAATTTTTGGGTTAGGTCAATCCGTTCGCGAGATATGCGAGTTTGAAGCTAAGAAATGGTTGTGAAGACAACAAATTTTTCGCAATTCTGCTGCTCGAAACGCTTAACCAGAATGGCCTAGGGAAAAAATACACATACCGTTCTAATCGGGCGAGTTTCTACTTTCAGATGCAATAGGAATTTTTGGGTTAGGTCAATCCGTTCGCGAGATATGGGAGTTTGAAGCCAAGAAATGGTTGAGAAGACAACAAATTTTTCGCAATTCTGCTGCTCCAAACGCTTAACCAGAATGGCCTAGGGAGAAAATTCACATACCGTTGTAATCGCGCGGGTTTCTACTTTCAGATGCAATAGGAATTTTTGGGTTAGGTCAATCCGTTCGCGAGATATGGGAGTTTGAAGCCAAGAAATGGTTGAGAAGGCAAAAAATTTTTCGCAATTCTGCTGCTCCAAATGCTTAACCAGAAAGGCCTAGGGAAAAAATACACATACCGTTGTAATCGGGCGGGTTTCTACTTTCAGATGCAATAGGAATTTTTGGGTTAGGTTAATCCGTTCGCGAGATAAGGGAGTTTGAAGCTAAGAAATGGTTGAGAAGACAACAAATTTTTCGCAATTCTGCTGCTCCAAACGCTTGACCAGAATGGGCTAGGGAAAAAATACACATACCGTTGTAATCGGGCGAGTTTCTACTTTCAGATGCAACAGGAATTTTTGGGTTAGGTCAATCCGTTCGCGAGATATGGGAGTTTGAAGCTAAGAAATGGTTGAGAAGGCAAAAAATTTTTCGCAATTCTGCTGCTCCACACGCTTAACCAGAATGGCCTAGGGAAAAAATACACATACCGTTGTAATCGGGCGAGTTTCTACTTTCAGATGCAACAGGAATTTTTGGGTTAGGACAATCCGTTCGCGAGATATGGGAGTTTGAAGCCAAGAAATGGTTGAGAAGGCAGAAAATTTTTCGCAATTCTGCTGCTCCAAACGCTTAACAAGAATGGCCTAGGGAAAAAATACACACACCGTTGTAATCGGGCGAGTGTCTACTTTCAGATGCAACAGGAATTTTTGGGTTAGGTCAATCCGTTCGCGAGATATGGGAGTTTGAAGCCAAGAAATGGTTGAGAAGGCAGAAAATTTTTCGCAATTCTGCTGCTCCAAACGCTTAACAAGAATGGCCTAGGGAAAAAATACACATACCGTTGTAATCGGGCGAGTGTCTACTTTCAGATGCAACAGGAATTTTTGGGTTAGGTCAATCCGTTCGCGAGATATGGGAGTTTGAAGCTAAGAAATGGTTGAGAAGACAACAAATTTTTCGCACTTCTGCTGCTCGAAACGCTTAACCAGCATGGCCTAGGGAAAAAATACACATACCGTTGTAATCGAGCGAGTTTCTACTTTCAGATGCAATTGGAATTTTTGGGTTAGGTCAATCCGTTCGCGAGATATGCGAGTTTGAAGCTAAGAAATGGTTGAGAAGACAACAAATTTTTCGCAATTCTGCTGCTCCAAACGCTTAACCAGAATGGCCTAGGGAAAAAATACACATACCGTTCTAATCGGGCGAGTTTCTACTTTCAGATGCAATAGGAATTTTTGGGTTAGGTCAATCCGGTCGCGAGATATGGGAGTTTGAAGCCAAGAAATGGTTGAGAAGACAACAAATTTTTCGCAATTCTGCTGCTCCAAACGCTTAACCAGAATGGCCTAGGGAGAAAATTCACATACCGTTGTAATCGGGCGGGTTTCTACTTTCAGATGCAATAGGAATTTTTGGGTTAGGTCAATCCGTTCGCGAGATATGGGAGTTTGAAGCCAAGAAATGGTTGAGAAGGCAAAAAATTTTTCGCAATTCTGCTGCTCCAAATGCTTAACCAGAAAGGCCTAGGGAAAAAATACACATACCGTTGTAATCGGGCGGGTTTCTATTTTCAGATGCAATAGGAATTTTGGGTTAGGTTAATCCGTTCGCGAGATAAGGGAGTTTGAAGCTAGGAAATGGTTGAGAAGACAACAAATTTTTCGCAATTCTGCTGCTCCAAACGCTTGACCAGAATGGGCTAGGGAAAAAATACACATACCGTTGTAATCGGGCGAGTTTCTACTTTCAGATGCAACAGGAATTTTTGGGTTAGGTCAATCCGTTCGCGAGATATGGGAGTTTGAAGCTAAGAAATGGTTGAGAAGGCAAAAAATTTTTCGCAATTCTGCTGCTCCACACGCTTAACCAGAATGGCCTAGGGAAAAAATACACATACCGTTGTAATCGGGCGAGTTTCTACTTTCAGATGCAACAGGAATTTTTGGGTTAGGACAATCCGTTCGCGAGATATGGGAGTTTGAAGCCAAGAAATGGTTGAGAAGGCAGAAAATTTTTCGCAATTCTGCTGCTCCAAACGCTTAACAAGAATGGCCTAGGGAAAAAATACACATACCGTTGTAATCGGGCGAGTGTCTACTTTCAGATGCAACAGGAATTTTTGGGTTAGGTCAATCCGTTCGCGAGATATGGGAGTTTGAAGCTAAGAAATGGTTGAGAACACAACAAATTTTTCGCACTTCTGCTGCTCGAAACGCTTAACCAGCATGGGCTAGGGAAAAAATACACATACCGTTGTAATCGAGCGAGTTTCTACTTTCAGATGCAATTGGAATTATTGGGTTAGGTCAATCCGTTCGCGAGATATGCGAGTTTGAAGCTAAGAAATGGTTGAGAAGACAACAAATTTTTCGCAATTCTGCTGCTCCAAACGCTTAACCAGAATGGCCTAGGGAAAAAATACACATACCGTTCTAATCGGGCGAGTTTCTACTTTCAGATGCAATAGGAATTTTTGGGTTAGGTCAATCCGTTCGCGAGATATGGGAGTTTGAAGCCAAGAAATGGTTGAGAAGACAACAAATTTTTCGCAATTCTGCTGCTCCAAACGCTTAACCAGAATGGCCTAGGGAGAAAATTCACATACCGTTGTAATCGGGCGGGTTTCTACTTTCAGATGCAATAGGAATTTTTGGGTTAGGTCAATCCGTTCGCGAGATATGGGACTTTGAAGCCAAGAAATGGTTGAGAAGGCAAAAAATTTTTCGCAATTCTGCTGCTCCAAATGCTTAACCAGAAAGGCCTAGGGAAAAAATACACATACCGTTGTAATCGGGCGGGTTTCTACTTTCAGATGCAATAGGAATTTTTGGGTTAGGTTAATCCGTTCGCGAGATAAGGGAGTTTGAAGCTAAGAAATGGTTGAGAAGACAACAAATTTTTCGCAATTCTGCTGCTCCAAACGCTTGACCAGAATGGGCTAGGGAAAAAATACACATACCGTTGTAATCGGGCGAGTTTCTACTTTCAGATGCAACAGGAATTTTTGGGTTATGTCAATCCGTTCGCGAGATATGGGAGTTTGAAGCTAAGAAATGGTTGAGAAGACTACAAATTTTACGCACTTCTGCTGCTCGAAACGCTTAACCAGCATGGCCTAGGGAAAAAATACACATACCGTTGTAATCAAGCGAGTTTCTACTTTCAGATGCAATTGGAATTTTTGGGTTAGGTCAATCCGTTCGCGAGATATGCGAGTTTGAAGCTAAGAAATGGTTGTGAAGACAACAAATTTTTCGCAATTCTGCTGCTCGAAACGCTTAACCAGAATGGCCTAGGGAAAAAATACGCATACAGTTGTAACCGGGCAAGTTTCTACTTTCAGACGCAGCAGGAATTTTTGGGTTTGGTCAATCCGTTCGCGAGATATGGGAGTTTGAAGCTAAGAAATGGTTGAGAAGACTACAAATTTTACGCACTTCTGCTGCTCCAAACACTTAACCAGAATGGCCTAGGGAAAAAATACACATACCGTTGTAATCGGGCGATTTTCTACTTTCAGATGCAACAGGAATTTTTGGGTTAGGTCAATCCGTTCGCGAGATATGGGAGTTTGAAGCTAAGAAATGGTTGAGGAGACAACAAATTTTTCGCACTTCTGCTGCTCCAAACGCTTAACCAGAATGGCCTAGGGAAAAAATACACATACCGTTCTAATCGGGCGAGTTTCTACTTTCAGATGCAATAGGAATTTTTGGGTTAGGTCAATCCGTTCGCGAGATATGGGAGTTTGAAGCCAAGAAATGGTTGAGAAGACAACAAATTTTTCGCAATTCTGCTGCTCCAAACGCTTAACCAGAATGGCCTAGGGAGAAAATTCACATACCGTTGTAATCGCGCGGGTTTCTACTTTCAGATGCAATAGGAATTTTTGGGTTAGGTCAATCCGTTCGCGAGATATGGGAGTTTGAAGCCAAGAAATGGTTGAGAAGGCAAAAAATTTTTCGCAATTCTGCTGCTCCAAATGCTTAACCAGAAAGGCCTAGGGAAAAAATACACATACCGTTGTAATCGGGCGGGTTTCTACTTTCAGATGCAATAGGAATTTTTGGGTTAGGTTAATCCGTTCGCGAGATAAGGGAGTTTGAAGCTAAGAAATGGTTGAGAAGACAACAAATTTTTCGCAATTCTGCTGCTCCAAACGCTTGACCAGAATGGGCTAGGGAAAAAATACACATACCGTTGTAATCGGGCGAGTTTCTACTTTCAGATGCAACAGGAATTTTTGGGTTAGGTCAATCCGTTCGCGAGATATGGGAGTTTGAAGCTAAGAAATGGTTGAGAAGGCAAAAAATTTTTCGCAATTCTGCTGCTCCACACGCTTAACCAGAATGGCCTAGGGAAAAAATACACATACCGTTGTAATCGGGCGAGTTTCTACTTTCAGATGCAACAGGAATTTTTGGGTTAGGACAATCCGTTCGCGAGATATGGGAGTTTGAAGCCAAGAAATGGTTGAGAAGGCAGAAAATTTTCGCAATTCTGCTGCTCCAAACGCTTAACAAGAATGGCCTAGGGAAAAAATACACACACCGTTGTAATCGGGCGAGTGTCTACTTTCAGATGCAACAGGAATTTTTGGGTTAGGTCAATCCGTTCGCGAGATATGGGAGTTTGAAGCTAAGAAATGGTTGAGAAGACAACAAATTTTTCGCACTTCTGCTGCTCGAAACGCTTAACCAGCATGGCCTAGGGAAAAAATACACATACCGTTGTAATCGAGCGAGTTTCTACTTTCAGATGCAATTGGAATTTTTGGGTTAGGTCAATCCGTTCGCGAGATATGCGAGTTTGAAGCTAAGAAATGGTTGAGAAGACAACAAATTTTTCGCAATTCTGCTGCTCCAAACGCTTAACCAGAATGGCCTAGGGAAAAAATACACATACCGTTCTAATCGGGCGAGTTTCTACTTTCAGATGCAATAGGAATTTTTGAGTTAGGTCAATCCGTTCGCGAGATATGGGAGTTTGAAGCCAAGAAATGGTTGAGAAGACAACAAATTTTTCGCAATTCTGCTGCTCCAAACGCTTAACCAGAATGGCCTAGGGAGAAAATTCACATACCGTTGTAATCGGGCGGGTTTCTACTTTCAGATGCAATAGGAATTTTTGGGTTAGGTCAATCCGTTCGCGAGATATGCGAGTTTGAAGCTAAGAAATGGTTGAGAAGGCAACAAATTTTTCGCAATTCTGCTGCTCGAAACGCTTAACCAGAATGGCCTAGGGAAAAAATACGCATACAGTTGTAACCGGGCAAGTTTCTACTTTCAGACGCAGCAGGAATTTTTGGGTTTGGTCAATCCGTTCGCGAGATATGGGAGTTTGAAGCTAAGAAATGGTTGAGAAGACTACAAATTTTACGCACTTCTGCTGCTCCAAACACTTAACCAGAATGGCCTAGGGAAAAAATACACATACCGTTGTAATCGGGCGATTTTCTACTTTCAGATGCAACAGGAATTTTTGGGTTAGGTCAATCCGTTCGCGAGATATGGGAGTTTGAAGCTAAGAAATGGTTGAGGAGACAACAAATTTTTCGCACTTCTGCTGCTCCAAACGCTTAACCAGAATGGCCTAGGGAAAAAATACACATACCGTTCTAATCGGGCGAGTTTCTACTTTCAGATGCAATAGGAATTTTTGGGTTAGGTCAATCCGTTCGCGAGATATGGGAGTTTGAAGCCAAGAAATGGTTGAGAAGACAACAAATTTTTCGCAATTCTGCTGCTCCAAACGCTTAACCAGAATGGCCTAGGGAGAAAATTCACATACCGTTGTAATCGCGCGGGTTTCTACTTTCAGATGCAATAGGAATTTTTGGGTTAGGTCAATCCGTTCGCGAGATATGGGAGTTTGAAGCCAAGAAATGGTTGAGAAGGCAAAAAATTTTTCGCAATTCTGCTGCTCCAAATGCTTAACCAGAAAGGCCTAGGGAAAAAATACACATACCGTTGTAATCGGGCGGGTTTCTACTTTCAGATGCAATAGGAATTTTTGGGTTAGGTTAATCCGTTCGCGAGATAAGGGAGTTTGAAGCTAAGAAATGGTTGAGAAGACAACAAATTTTTCGCAATTCTGCTGCTCCAAACGGTTGACCAGAATGGGCTAGGGAAAAAATACACATACCGTTGTAATCGGGCGAGTTTCTACTTTCAGATGCAACAGGAATTTTTGGGTTAGGTCAATCCGTTCGCGAGATATGGGAGTTTGAAGCTAAGAAATGGTTGAGAAGGCAAAAAATTTTTCGCAATTCTGCTGCTCCACACGCTTAACCAGAATGGCCTAGGGAAAAAATACACATACCGTTGTAATCGGGCGAGTTTCTACTTTCAGATGCAACAGGAATTTTTGGGTTAGGACAATCCGTTCGCGAGATATGGGAGTTTGAAGCCAAGAAATGGTTGAGAAGGCAGAAAATTTTTCGCAATTCTGCTGCTCCAAACGCTTAACAAGAATGGCCTAGGGAAAAAATACACACACCGTTGTAATCGGGCGAGTGTCTACTTTCAGATGCAACAGGAATTTTTGGGTTAGGTCAATCCGTTCGCGAGATATGGGAGTTTGAAGCTAAGAAATGGTTGAGAAGACAACAAATTTTTCGCACTTCTGCTGCTCGAAACGCTTAACCAGCATGGCCTAGGGAAAAAATACACATACCGTTGTAATCGAGCGAGTTTCTACTTTCAGATGCAATTGGAATTTTTGGGTTAGGTCAATCCGTTCGCGAGATATGCGAGTTTGAAGCTAAGAAATGGTTGAGAAGACAACAAATTTTTCGCAATTCTGCTGCTCCAAACGCTTAACCAGAATGGCCTAGGGAAAAAATACACATACCGTTCTAATCGGGCGAGTTTCTACTTTCAGATGCAATAGGAATTTTTGAGTTAGGTCAATCCGTTCGCGAGATATGGGAGTTTGAAGCCAAGAAATGGTTGAGAAGACAACAAATTTTTCGCAATTCTGCTGCTCCAAACGCTTAACCAGAATGGCCTAGGGAGAAAATTCACATACCGTTGTAATCGGGCGGGTTTCTACTTTCAGATGCAATAGGAATTTTTGGGTTAGGTCAATCCGTTCGCGAGATATGGGAGTTTGAAGCCAAGAAATGGTTGAGAAGGCAACAAATTTTTCGCAATTCTGCTGCTCCAAACGCTTGACCAGAATGGGCTAGGGAAAAAATACACATACCGTTGTAATCGGGCGTGTTTCTACTTTCAGATGCAACAGGAATTTTTGGGTTAGGTCAATCCGTTCGCGAGATATGGGAGTTTGAAGCTAAGAAATGGTTGAGAAGACAACAAATTTTTCGCAATTCTGCTGCTCCAATCGCTTAACCAGAATGGCCTAGGGAAAAAATACGCATACAGTTGTAACCGGGCGAGTTTCTACTTTCAGACGCAGCAGGAATTTTTGGGTTTGGTCAATCCGTTCGCGAGATATGGGAGTTTGAAGCTAAGAAATGGTTGAGAAGACTACAAATTTTACGCACTTCTGCTGCTCCAAACACTTAACCAGAATGGCCTAGGGAAAAAATACACATACCGTTGTAATCGGGCGATTTTCTACTTTCAGATGCAACAGGAATTTTTGGGTTAGGTCAATCCGTTCGCGAGATATGGGAGTTTGAAGCTAAGAAATGGTTGAGGAGACAACAAATTTTTCGCACTTCTGCTGCTCCAAACGTTTAACCAGAATGGCCTAGGGAAAAAATACACATACCGTTGTAATCGGGCGAGTTTCTACTTTCAGATGCAACAGGAATTTTTGGGTTAGGTCAATCCGTTCGCGAGATATGCGAGTTTGAAGCTAAGAAATGGTTGAGAAGACAACAAATTTTTCGCAATTCTGCTGCTCCAAACGCTTAACCAGAATGGCCTAGGGAAAAAATACGCATACAGTTGTAACCGGGCGAGTTTCTACTTTCAGACGCAGCAGGAATTTTTGGGTTTGGTCAATTCGTTCGCGAGATATGGGAGTTTGAAGCTAAGAAATGGTTGAGAAGACTACAAATTTTACGCACTTCTGCTGCTCGAAACGCTTAACCAGCATGGCCTAGGGAAAAAATACACATACCGTTGTAATCAAGCGAGTTTCTACTTTCAGGTGCAATTGGAATTTTTGGGTTAGGTCAATCCGTTCGCGAGATATGCGAGTTTGAAGCTAAGAAATGGTTGTGAAGACAACAAATTTTTCGCAATTCTGCTGCTCCAAACGCTTAACCAGAATGGCCTAGGGAAAAAATACGCATACAGTTGTAACCGGGCAAGTTTCTACTTTCAGACGCAGCAGGAATTTTTGGGTTTGGTCAATCCGTTCGCGAGATATGGGAGTTTGAAGCTAAGAAATGGTTGAGAAGACTACAAATTTTACGCACTTCTGCTGCTCCAAACACTTAACCAGAATGGCCTAGGGAAAAAATACACATACCGTTGTAATCGGGCGATTTTCTACTTTCAGATGCAACAGGAATTTTTGGGTTAGGTCAATCCGTTCGCGAGATATGGGAGTTTGAAGCTAAGAAATGGTTGAGGAGACAACAAATTTTTCGCACTTCAGCTGCTCCAAACGCTTAACCAGAATGGCCTAGGGAAAAAATACACATACCGTTCTAATCGGGCGAGTTTCTACTTTCAGATGCAATAGGAATTTTTGGGTTAGGTCAATCCGTTCGCGAGATATGCGAGTTTGAAGCTAAGAAATGGTTGAGAAGACAACAAATTTTTCGCAATTCTGCTGCTCCAAACGCTTAACCAGAATGGCCTAGGGAAAAAATACGCATACAGTTGTAACCGGGCGAGTTTCTACTTTCAGACGCAGCAGGAATTTTTGGGTTTGGTCAATCCGTTCGCGAGATATGGGAGTTTGAAGCTAAGAAATGGTTGAGAAGACTACAAATTTTACGCACTTCTGCTGCTCGAAACGCTTAACCAGCATGGCCTAGGGAAAAAATACACATACCGTTGTAATCAAGCGAGTTTCTACTTTCAGATGCAATTGGAATTTTTGGGTTAGGTCAATCCGTTCGCGAGATATGCGAGTTTGAAGCTAAGAAATGGTTGTGAAGACAACAAATTTTTCGCAATTCTGCTGCTCCAAACGCTTAACCAGAATGGCCTAGGGAAAAAATACGCATACCGTTCTAATCGGGCAAGTTTCTACTTTCAGACGCAGCAGGAATTTTTGGGTTTGGTCAATCCGTTCGCGAGATATGGGAGTTTGAAGCTAAGAAATGGTTGAGAAGACAACAAATTTTTCGCAATTCTGCTGCTCCAAACGCTTAACCAGAATGGCCTAGGGAGAAAATTCACATACCGTTGTAATCGGGCGGGTTTCTACTTTCAGATGCAATAGGAATTTTTGGGTTAGGTCAATCCGTTCGCGAGATATGGGAGTTTGAAGCTAAGAAATGGTTGTGAAGACAACAAATTTTTCGCAATTCTGCTGCTCCAAACGCTTAACCAGAATGGCCTAGGGAAAAAATACGCATACAGTTGTAACCGGGCAAGTTTCTACTTTCAGACGCAGCAGGAATTTTTGGGTTTGGTCAATCCGTTCGCGAGATATGGGAGTTTGAAGCTAAGAAATGGTTGAGGAGACAACAAATTTTTCGCACTTCTGCTGCTCCAAACGTTTAACCAGAATGGCCTAGGGAAAAAATACACATACCGTTGTAATCGGGCGAGTTTCTACTTTCAGATGCAACAGGAATTTTTGGGTTAGGTCAATCCGTTCGCGAGATATGCGAGTTTGAAGCTAAGAAATGGTTGAGAAGACAACAAATTTTTCGCAATTCTGCTGCTCCAAACGCTTAACCAGAATGGCCTAGGGAAAAAATACGCATACAGTTGTAACCGGGCGAGTTTCTACTTTCAGACGCAGCAGGAATTTTTGGGTTTGGTCAATTCGTTCGCGAGATATGGGAGTTTGAAGCTAAGAAATGGTTGAGAAGACTACAAATTTTACGCACTTCTGCTGCTCGAAACGCTTAACCAGCATGGCCTAGGGAAAAAATACACATACCGTTGTAATCAAGCGAGTTTCTACTTTCAGATGCAATTGGAATTTTTGGGTTAGGTCAATCCGTTCGCGAGATATGCGAGTTTGAAGCTAAGAAATGGTTGTGAAGACAACAAATTTTTCGCAATTCTGCTGCTCCAAACGCTTAACCAGAATGGCCTAGGGAAAAAATACGCATACAGTTGTAACCGGGCAAGTTTCTACTTTCAGACGCAGCAGGAATTTTTGGGTTTGGTCAATCCGTTCGCGAGATATGGGAGTTTGAAGCTAAGAAATGGTTGAGAAGACTACAAATTTTACGCACTTCTGCTGCTCCAAACACTTAACCAGAATGGCCTAGGGAAAAAATACACATACCGTTGTAATCGGGCGATTTTCTACTTTCAGATGCAACAGGAATTTTTGGGTTAGGTCAATCCGTTCGCGAGATATGGGAGTTTGAAGCTAAGAAATGGTTGAGGAGACAACAAATTTTTCGCACTTCAGCTGCTCCAAACGCTTAACCAGAATGGCCTAGGGAAAAAATACACATACCGTTCTAATCGGGCGAGTTTCTACTTTCAGATGCAATAGGAATTTTTGGGTTAGGTCAATCCGTTCGCGAGATATGCGAGTTTGAAGCTAAGAAATGGTTGAGAAGACAACAAATTTTTCGCAATTCTGCTGCTCCAAACGCTTAACCAGAATGGCCTAGGGAAAAAATACGCATACAGTTGTAACCGGGCGAGTTTCTACTTTCAGACGCAGCAGGAATTTTTGGGTTTGGTCAATCCGTTCGCGAGATATGGGAGTTTGAAGCTAAGAAATGGTTGAGAAGACTACAAATTTTACGCACTTCTGCTGCTCGAAACGCTTAACCAGCATGGCCTAGGGAAAAAATACACATACCGTTGTAATCAAGCGAGTTTCTACTTTCAGATGCAATTGGAATTTTTGGGTTAGGTCAATCCGTTCGCGAGATATGCGAGTTTGAAGCTAAGAAATGGTTGTGAAGACAACAAATTTTTCGCAATTCTGCTGCTCCAAACGCTTAACCAGAATGGCCTAGGGAAAAAATACGCATACCGTTCTAATCGGGCAAGTTTCTACTTTCAGACGCAGCAGGAATTTTTGGGTTTGGTCAATCCGTTCGCGAGATATGGGAGTTTGAAGCTAAGAAATGGTTGAGAAGACAACAAATTTTTCGCAATTCTGCTGCTCCAAACGCTTAACCAGAATGGCCTAGGGAGAAAATTCACATACCGTTGTAATCGGGCGGGTTTCTACTTTCAGATGCAATAGGAATTTTTGGGTTAGGTCAATCCGTTCGCGAGATATGGGAGTTTGAAGCCAAGAAATGGTTGAGAAGGCAAAAAATTTTTCGCAATTCTGCTGCTCCAAATGCTTAACCAGAAAGGCCTAGGGAAAAAATACACATACCGTTGTAATCGGGCGGGTTTCTACTTTCAGATGCAACAGGAATTTCTGGGTTAGGTCAATCCGTTCGCGAGATATGGGAGTTTGAAGCTAAGAAATGGTTGAGAAGACAACAAATTTTTCGCACTTCTGCTGCTCGAAACGCTTAACCAGCATGGCCTAGGGAAAAAATACACATACCGTTGTAATCGAGCGAGTTTCTACTTTCAGATGCAATTGGAATTTTTGGGTTAGGTCAATCCGTTCGCGAGATATGCGAGTTTGAAGCTAAGAAATGGTTGGGAAGTCAACAAATTTTTCGCAATTCTGCTGCTCCAAACGCTTAACCAGAATGGCCTAGGGAAAAAATACGCATACAGTTGTAACCGGGCGAGTTTCTACTTTCAGACGCAGCAGGAATTTTTGGGTTTGGTCAATCCGTTCGCGAGATATGGGAGTTTGAAGCTAAGAAATGGTTGAGAAGACTACAAATTTTACGCACTTCTGCTGCTCCAAACACTTAACCAGAATGGCCTAGGGAAAAAATACACATACCGTTGTAATCGGGCGATTTTCTACTTTCAGATGCAACAGGAATTTTTGGGTTAGGTCAATCCGTTCGCGAGATATGGGAGTTTGAAGCTAAGAAATGGTTGAGGAGACAACAAATTTTTCGCACTTCTGCTGCTCCAAACGCTTAACCAGAATGGCCTAGGGAAAAAATACACATACCGTTCTAATCGGGCGAGTTTCTACTTTCAGATGCAATAGGAATTTTTGGGTTAGGTCAATCCGTTCGCGAGATATGGGAGTTTGAAGCCAAGAAATGGTTGAGAAGACAACAAATTTTTCGCAATTCTGCTGCTCCAAACGCTTAACCAGAATGGCCTAGGGAGAAAATTCACATACCGTTGTAATCGGGCGGGTTTCTACTTTCAGATGCAATAGGAATTTTTGGGTTAGGTTAATCCGTTCGCGAGATAAGGGAGTTTGAAGCTAAGAAATGGTTGAGAAGACAACAAATTTTTCGCAATTCTGCTGCTCCAAACGCTTGACCAGAATGGGCTAGGGAAAAAATACACATACCGTTGTAATCGGGCGAGTTTCTACTTTCAGATGCAACAGGAATTTTTGGGTTAGGTCAATCCGTTCGCGAGATATGGGAGTTTGAAGCTAAGAAATGGTTGAGAAGGCAAAAAATATTTCGCAATTCTGCTGCTCCACACGCTTAACCAGAATGGCCTAGGGAAAAAATACACATACCGTTGAAATCGGGAGAGTTTCTACTTTCAGACGCAGCAGGAATTTTTGGGTTATGTCAATCCGTTCGCGAGATACGGGAGTTTGAAGCCAAGAAATGGTTGAGAAGGCAAAAAATTTCTCGCAATTCTGCTGCTCCAAACGCTTAACCAGAATGGCCTAGGGAAAAAATACACACACCGCTGTAATCGGACGAGTTTCTACTATCAGATGCAATAGGAATTTTTGGGTTGGGTCAATCCGTTCGCGACATATGGGAGTTTGAAGCCAAGAAATGGTTGAGAAGGCAAAAAATTGTTCGCAATTCTGCTACTCCAAACGCTTAACCAGAATGGCCTAGGGAGAAAATACACATACCGCTGTAATCGGGCGAGTTTCTACTTTCAGACGCAGCAGGAATTTTTGGGTTTGGTCAATCCGTTCGCGAGATATGGGACTTTGAAACTAAGAAATGGTTGAGAAGACAACAAATTTTTCGCAATTCTGCTGATCCAAACGCTTAACCAGAATGGCCTAGGGAAAAAATACACATGCCGTTGTAATCGGGCGAGTTTCTACTTTCAGATGCAATAGGAATTTTTGGGTTAGGTCAATCCGTTCGCGAGATATGGGAGTTTGAAGCTAAGAAATGGTTGAGAAGGCAAAAAATTTTTCGCAATTCTGCTGCTCCACACGCTTAACCAGAATGGCCTAGGGAAAAAATACACATACCGTTGTAATCGGGCGAGTTTCTACTTTCAGATGCAACAGGAATTTTTGGGTTAGGACAATCCGTTCGCGAGATATGGGAGTTTGAAGCCAAGAAATGGTTGAGAAGGCAGAAAATTTTTCGCAATTCTGCTGCTCCAAACGCTTAACAAGAATGGCCTAGGGAAAAAATACACATACCGTTGTAATCGGGCGAGTGTCTACTTTCAGATGCAACAGGAATTTTTGGGTTAGGTCAATCCGTTCGCGAGATATGGGAGTTTGAAGCTAAGAGATGGTTGAGAAGACAACAAATTTTTCGCACTTCTGCTGCTCGAAACGCTTAACCAGCATGGCCTAGGGAAAAAATACACATACCGTTGTAATCAAGCGAGTTTCTACTTTCAGATGCAATTGGAATTTTTGGGTTAGGTCAATCCGTTCGCGAGATATGCGAGTTTGAAGCTAAGAAATGGTTGAGAAGACAACAAATTTTTCGCAATTCTGCTGCTACAAACGCTTAACCAGAATGGCCTAGGGAAAAAATACGCATACAGTTGTAACCGGGCGAGTTTCTACTTTCAGACGCAGCAGGAATTTTTGTGTTTGGTCAATCCGTTCGCGAGATATGGGAGTTTGAAGCTAAGAAATGGTTGAGAAGAATACAAATTTTACGCACTTCTGCTGCTCCAAACACTTAACCAGAATGGCCTAGGGAAAAAATACACATACCGTTGTAATCGGGCGATTTTCTACTTTCAGATGCAACAGGAATTTTTGGGTTAGGTCAATCCGTTCGCGAGATATGGGAGTTTGAAGCTAAGAAATGGTTGAGGAGACAACAAATTTTTCGCACTTCTGCTGCTCCAAACGCTTAACCAGAATGGCCTAGGGAAAAAATACACATACCGTTCTAATCGGGCGAGTTTCTACTTTCAGATGCAATAGGAATTTTTGGGTTAGGTCAATCCGTTCGCGAGATATGGGAGTTTGAAGCCAAGAAATGGTTGAGAAGACAACAAATTTTTCGCAATTCTGCTGCTCCAAACGCTTAACCAGAATGGCCTAGGGAGAAAATTCACATACCGTTGTAATCGGGCGGGTTTCTACTTTCAGATGCAATAGGAATTTTTGGGTTAGGTCAATCCGTTCGCGAGATATGGGAGTTTGAAGCCAAGAAATGGTTGAGAAGGCAAAAAATTTTTCGCAATTCTGCTGCTCCAAATGCTTAACCAGAAAGGCCTAGGGAAAAAATACACATACCGTTGTAATCGGGCGGGTTTCTACTTTCAGATGCAATAGGAATTTTTGGGTTAGGTTAATCCGTTCGCGAGATAAGGGAGTTTGAAGCTAAGAAATGGTTGAGAAGACAACAAATTTTTCGCAATTCTGCTGCTCCAAACGCTTGACCAGAATGGGCTAGGGAAAAAATACACATACCGTTGTAATCGGGCGAGTTTCTACTTTCAGATGCAACAGGAATTTTTGGGTTAGGTCAATCCGTTCGCGAGATATGGGAGTTTGAAGCTAAGAAATGGTTGAGAAGGCAAAAAATTTTTCGCAATTCTGCTGCTCCACACGCTTAACCAGAATGGCCTAGGGAAAAAATACACATACCGTTGAAATCGGGCGAGTTTCTACTTTCAGACGCAGCAGGAATTTTTGGGTTATGTCAATCCGTTCGCGAGATATGGGAGTTTGAAGCCAAGAAATGGTTGAGAAGGCAAAAAATTTTTCGCACTTCTGCTGCTCGAAACGCTTAACCAGCATGGCCTAGGGAAAAAATACACATACCGTTGTAATCGAGCGAGTTTCTACTTTCAGATGCAATTGGAATTTTTGGGTTAGGTCAATCCGTTCGCGAGATATGCGAGTTTGAAGCTAAGAAATGGTTGAGAAGACTACAAATTTTACGCACATCTGCTGCTCCAAACACTTAACCAGAATGGCCTAGGGAAAAAATACACATACCGTTGTAATCGGGCGATTTTCTACTTTCAGATGCAACAGGAATTTTTGGGCTAGGTCAATCCGTTCGCGAGATATGGGAGTTTGAAGCTAAGAAATGGTTGAGGAGACAACAAATTTTTCGCACTTCTGCTGCTCCAAACGCTTAACCAGAATGGCCTAGGGAAAAAATACACATACCGTTGTAATCGGGCGAGTGTCTACTTTCAGATGCAACAGGAATTTTTGGGTTAGGTCAATCCGTTCGCGAGATATGGGAGTTTGAAGCTAAGAAATGGTTGAGAAGACAACAAATTTTTCGCACTTCTGCTGCTCGAAACGCTTAACCAGCATGGCCTAGGGAAAAAATACACATACCGTTGTAATCGAGCGAGTTTCTACTTTCAGATGCAATTGGAATTTTTGGGTTAGGTCAATCCGTTCGCGAGATATGCGAGTTTGAAGCTAAGAAATGGTTGAGAAGACAACAAATTTTTCGCAATTCTGCTGCTCCAAACGCTTAACCAGAATGGCCTAGGGAAAAAATACGCATACAGTTGTAACCGGGCGAGTTTCTACTTTCAGACGCAGCAGGAATTTTTGGGTTTGGTCAATCCGTTCGCGAGATATGGGAGTTTGAAGCTAAGAAATGGTTGAGAAGACTACAAATTTTTCGCAATTCTGCTGCTCCAAACGCTTGACCAGAATGGGCTAGGGAAAAAATACACATACCGTTGTAATCGGGCGAGTTTCTACTTTCAGATGCAACAGGAATTTTTGGGTTAGGTCAATCCGTTCGCGAGATATGGGAGTTTGAAGCTAAGAAATGGTTGAGAAGGCAAAAAATTTTTCGCAATTCTGCTGCTCCACACGCTTAACCAGAATGGCCTAGGGAAAAAATACACATACCGTTGAAATCGGGCGAGTTTCGACTTTCAGACGCAGCAAGAATTTTTGGGTTATGTCAATCCGTTCGCGAGATATGGGAGTTTGAAACTAAGAAATGGTTGAGAAGGCAAAAAATTTTTCGCAATTCTGCTGCTCCACACGCTTAACAAGAATGGCCTAGGGAAAAAATACACATACCGTTGTAATCGAGCGAGTTTCTACTTTCAGATGCAATTAGAATTTTTGGGTTAGGTCAACCGTTCGCGAGATATGCGAGTTTGAAGCTAAGAAATGGTTGAGAAGACAACAAATTTTTCGCAATTCTGCTGCTCCAAACGCTTAACCAGAATGGCCTAGGGAAAAAATACACATACAGTTGTAACCGGGCGAGTTTCTACTTTCAGACGCAGCAGGAATTTTTGGGTTTGGTCAATCCGTTCGCGAGATATGGGAGTTTGAAGCTAAGAAATGGTTGAGAAGACTACAAATTTTACGCACTTCTGCTGCTCCAAACACTTAACCAGAATGGCCTAGGGAAAAAATACACATACCGTTGTAATCGGGCGATTTTCTACTTTCAGATGCAACAGGAATTTTTGGGTTAGGTCAATCCGTTCGCGAGATATGGGAGTTTGAAGCTAAGAAATGGTTCAGGAGACAACAAATTTTTCGCACTTCTGCTGCTCCAAACGCTTAACCAGAATGGCCTAGGGAAAAAATACACATACCGTTCTAATCGGGCGAGTTTCTACTTTCAGATGCAATAGGAATTTTTGGGTTAGGTCAATCCGTTCGCGAGATATGGGAGTTTGAAGCCAAGAAATGGTTGAGAAGACAACAAATTTTTCGCAATTCTGCTGCTCCAAACGCTTAACCAGAATGGCCTAGGGAAAAAATACACATACCGTTGTAATCGGGCGAGTTTCTACTTTCAGATGCAATAGGAATTTTTGGGTTGGTTCAATCCGTTCGCGAGATATGGGAGTTTGAAGCCAAGAAATGGTTGGAAGGCAAAAAATTTTTTCGCAATTCTGCTGCTCCAAACGCTTAACCAGAATGGCCTAGGGAAAAAACACACATACCGCTGTAATCGGGCGAGTTTCTACTTTCAGATGCAATAGGAATTTTTGGATTAGGTCAATCCGTTCGCGAGATATGGGAGTTTGAAGACTAGAAATGGTTTAGAAGGCAAAAAATTTTTCGCAATTCTGCTGCTCCACACGCTTAACCAGAATGGCCTAGGGGAAAAATACACATACCGTTGTAATCGGGCGAGTGTCTACTTTCAGATGCAACAGGAACTTTAGGGTTAGGTCAATCCGTTCGCGAGATATGGGAGTTTGAAGCTAAGAAATGGTTGAGAAGACAACAAATTTTTCGCACTTCTGCTGCTCGAAACGCTTAACCAGCATGGCCTAGGGAAAAAATACACATACCGTTGTAATCGAGCGAGTTTCTACTTTCAGATGCAATTGGAATTTTTGGGTTAGGTCAATCCGTTCGCGAGATATGCGAGTTTGAAGCTAAGAAATGGTTGAGAAGACAACAAATTTTTCGCACTTCTGCTGCTCGAAACGCTTAACCAGAATGGCCTAGGGAAAAAATACACATACCGTTTTAATCGGGCGAGTTTCTACTTTCAGATGCAATAGGTATTTTTGGGTTAGGTCAATCCGTTCGCGAGATATGGGAGTTTGAAGCCAAGAAATGGTTGAGAAGACAACAAATTTTTCGCAATTCTGCTGCTCCAAACGCTTAACCAGAATGGCCTAGGGAGAAAATTCACATACCGTTGTAATCGGGCGGGTTTCTACTTTCAGATGCAATAGGAATTTTTGGGTTAGGTCAATCCGTTCGCGAGATATGGGAGTTTGAAGCCAAGAAATGGTTGAGAAGGCAAAAAATTTTTCGCAATTCTGCTCCTCCAAACGCTTAACCAGAATGGCCTAGGGAAAAAATACACATACCGTTGTAATCGGGCGAGTTTCTACTTTCAGATGCAATAGGAATTTTTGGGTTAGGTCAATCCGTTCGCGAGATATGGGAGTTTGAAGCCTAGAAATGGTATAGAAGGCAAAAAATTTTTCGCAATTCAGCTGCTCCAAACGCTTGACCAGAACGGGCTAGGGAAAAAATAAACATACCGTTGTAATCGGGCGAGTTTCTACTTTCAGACGCAACAGGTATTTTTGGGTTAGGTCAATCCGTTCGCGAGATATGGGAGTTTGAAGCCAAGAAATGGTTGGAAGGCAAAAAATGTTTCGCAATTCTGCTGCTCCAAACGCTTAACCAGAATGGCCTAGGGAAAAAATACACATACCGTTGTAATCGGGCGAGTTTCTACTTTCAGATGCGACAGGAATTTTTGGGTTAGGACAATCCGTTCGCGAGATATGGGAGTTTGAAGCCAAGAAATGGTTGAGAAGGCAGAAAATTTTTAGCAATTCTGCTGCTCCAAACGCTTAACAAGAATGGCCTAGGGAGAAAATTCACATACCGTTGTAATCGGGCGGGTTTCTACTTTCAGATGCAATAGGAATTTTTGGGTTAGGTCAATCCGTTCGCGAGATATGGGAGTTTGAAGCCAAGAAATGGTTGAGAAGGCAAAAAATTTTTCGCAATTCTGCTGCTCCAAATGCTTAACCAGAAAGGCCTAGGGAAAAAATACACATACCGTTGTAATCGGGCGGGTTTCTACTTTCAGATGCAATAGGAATTTTTGGGTTAGGTTAATCCGTTCGCGAGATAAGGGAGTTTGAAGCTAAGAAATGGTTGAGAAGACAACAAATTTTTCGCAATTCTGCTGCTCCAAACGCTTGACCAGAATGGGCTAGGGAAAAAATACACATACCGTTGTAATCGGGCGAGTTTCTACTTTCAGATGCAACAGGAATTTTTGGGTTAGGTCAATCCGTTCGCGAGATATGGGAGTTTGAAGCTAAGAAATGGTTGAGAAGGCAAAAAATTTTTCGCAATTCTGCTGCTCCACACGCTTAACCAGAATGACCTAGGGAAAAAATATACATACCGTTGAAATCGGGCGAGTTTCTACTTTCAGACGCAGCAGGAATTTTTGGGTTATGTCAATCCGTTCGCGAGATATGGGAGTTTGAAGCCAAGAAATGGTTGAGAAGGCAAAAAATTTCTCGCAATTCTGCTGCTCCAAACGCTTAACCAGAATGGCCTAGGGAAAAAATACACATACCGTTGTAATCGGGCGAGTTTCTACTTTCAGATGCAATAGGAATTTTTGGGTTAGGTCAATCCGTTCGCGAGATATGGGAGTTTGAAGCCTAGAAATGGTATAGAAGGCAAAAAATTTTTCGCAATTCTGCTGCTCCACACGCATAACCAGAATGGCCTAGGGAAAAAATACACAGACCGTTGTAATCGGGCGAGTGTCTACTTTCAGATGCAACAGGAGTTTTTGGGTTAGGTCAATCCGTTCGCGAGATATGGGAGTTTGAAGCTAAGAAATGGTTGAGAAGACAACAAATTTTTCGCACTTCTGCTGCTCGAAACGCTTAACCAGCATGGCCTAGGGAAAAAATACACATACCGTTGTAATCGAGCGAGTATCTACTTTCAGATGCAATTGGAATTTTTGGGTTAGGTCAATCCGTTCGCGAGATATGGGAGTTTGAAGCCAAGAAATGGTTGAGAAGGCAAAAAATTTTTCGCAATTCTGCTGCTCCACACGCTTAACCAGAATGGCCTAGGGAAAAAATACACATACAGTTGTAACCGGGCGAGTTTCTACTTTCAGACGCAGCAGGAATTTTTGGGTTTGGTCAATCCGTTCGCGAGATATGGGAGTTTGAAGCTAAGAAATGGTTGAGAAGACTACAAATTTTACGCACTTCTGCTGCTCCAAACACTTAACCAGAATGGCCTAGGGAAAAAATACACATACCGTTGTAATCGGGCGATTTTCTACTTTCAGATGCAACAGGAATTTTTGGGTTAGGTCAATCCGTTCGCGAGATATGGGAGTTTGAAGCTAAGAAATGGTTCAGGAGACAACAAATTTTTCGCACTTCTGCTGCTCCAAACGCTTAACCAGAATGGCCTAGGGAAAAAATACACATACCGTTCTAATCGGGCGAGTTTCTACTTTCAGATGCAATAGGAATTTTTGGGTTAGGTCAATCCGTTCGCGAGATATGGGAGTTTGAAGCCAAGAAATGGTTGAGAAGACAACAAATTTTTCGCAATTCTGCTGCTCCAAACGCTTAACCAGAATGGCCTAGGGAAAAAATACACATACCGTTGTAATCGGGCGAGTTTCTACTTTCAGATGCAATAGGAATTTTTGGGTTGGTTCAATCCGTTCGCGAGATATGGGAGTTTGAAGCCAAGAAATGGTTGGAAGGCAAAAAATTTTTTCGCAATTCTGCTGCTCCAAACGCTTAACCAGAATGGCCTAGGGAAAAAACACACATACCGCTGTAATCGGGCGAGTTTCTACTTTCAGATGCAATAGGAATTTTTGGATTAGGTCAATCCGTTCGCGAGATATGGGAGTTTGAAGACTAGAAATGGTTGAGAAGACAACAAATTTTTCGCACTTCTGCTGCTCGAAACGCTTAACCGGAATGGCCTAGGGAAAAAATACACATACCGTTTTAATCGGGCGAGTTTCTACTTTCAGATGCAATAGGTATTTTTGGGTTAGGTCAATCCGTTCGCGAGATATGGGAGTTTGAAGCCAAGAAATGGTTGAGAAGACAACAAATTTTTCGCAATTCTGCTGCTCCAAACGCTTAACCAGAATGGCCTAGGGAGAAAATTCACATACCGTTGTAATCGGGCGGGTTTCTACTTTCAGATGCAATAGGAATTTTTGGGTTAGGTCAATCCGTTCGCGAGATATGGGAGTTTGAAGCCAAGAAATGGTTGAGAAGGCAAAAAATTTTTCGCAATTCTGCTCCTCCAAACGCTTAACCAGAATGGCCTAGGGAAAAAATACACATACCGTTGTAATCGGGCGAGTTTCTACTTTCAGATGCAATAGGAATTTTTGGGTTAGGTCAATCCGTTCGCGAGATATGGGAGTTTGAAGCCTAGAAATGGTATAGAAGGCAAAAAATTTTTCGCAATTCAGCTGCTCCAAACGCTTGACCAGAACGGGCTAGGGAAAAAATAAACATACCGTTGTAATCGGGCGAGTTTCTACTTTCAGACGCAACAGGTATTTTTGGGTTAGGTCAATCCGTTCGCGAGATATGGGAGTTTGAAGCCAAGAAATGGTTGGAAGGCAAAAAATGTTTCGCAATTCTGCTGCTCCAAACGCTTAACCAGAATGGCCTAGGGAAAAAACACACATACCGCTGTAATCGGGCGAGTTTCTACTTTCAGATGCAATAGGAATTTTTGGGTTAGGTCAATCCGTTCGCGAGATATGGGAGTTTGAAGACTAGAAATGGTTTAGAAGGCAAAAAATTTTTCGCAATTCTGCTGCTCCACACGCTTAACCAGAATCGCCTAGGGAAAAAATACACATACCGTTGTAATCGGGCGAGTTTCTACTTTCAGATGCGACAGGAATTTTTGGGTTAGGACAATCCGTTCGCGAGATATGGGAGTTTGAAGCCAAGAAATGGTTGAGAAGGCAGAAAATTTTTCGCAATTCTGCTGCTCCAAACGCTTAACAAGAATGGCCTAGGGAGAAAATTCACATACCGTTGTAATCGGGCGGGTTTCTACTTTCAGATGCAATAGGAATTTTTGGGTTAGGTCAATCCGTTCGCGAGATATGGGAGTTTGAAGCCAAGAAATGGTTGAGAAGGCAAAAAATTTTTCGCAATTCTGCTGCTCCAAATGCTTAACCAGAAAGGCCTAGGGAAAAAATACACATACCGTTGTAATCGGGCGGGTTTCTACTTTCAGATGCAATAGGAATTTTTGGGTTAGGTTAATCCGTTCGCGAGATAAGGGAGTTTGAAGCTAAGAAATGGTTGAGAAGACAACAAATTTTTCGCAATTCTGCTGCTCCAAACGCTTGACCAGAATGGGCTAGGGAAAAAATACACATACCGTTGTAATCGGGCGAGTTTCTACTTTCAGATGCAACAGGAATTTTTGGGTTAGGTCAATCCGTTCGCGAGATATGGGAGTTTGAAGCTAAGAAATGGTTGAGAAGGCAAAAAATTTTTCGCAATTCTGCTGCTCCACACGCTTAACCAGAATGACCTAGGGAAAAAATATACATACCGTTGAAATCGGGCGAGTTTCTACTTTCAGACGCAGCAGGAATTTTTGGGTTATGTCAATCCGTTCGCGAGATATGGGAGTTTGAAGCCAAGAAATGGTTGAGAAGGCAAAAAATTTCTCGCAATTCTGCTGCTCCAAACGCTTAACCAGAATGGCCTAGGGAAAAAATACACATACAGTTGTAATCGGGCGAGTTTCTACTTTCAGATGCAATAGGAATTTTTGGGTTAGGTCAATCCGTTCGCGAGATATGGGAGTTTGAAGCCTAGAAATGGTATAGAAGGCAAAAAATTTTTCGCAATTCTGCTGCTCCACACGCATAACCAGAATGGCCTAGGGAAAAAATACACAGACCGTTGTAATCGGGCGAGTGTCTACTTTCAGATGCAACAGGAGTATTTGGGTTAGGTCAATCCGTTCGCGAGATATGGGAGTTTGAAGCTAAGAAATGGTTGAGAAGACAACAAATTTTTCGCACTTCTGCTGCTCGAAACGCTTAACCAGCATGGCCTAGGGAAAAAATACACATACCGTTGTAATCGAGCGAGTATCTACTTTCAGATGCAATTGGAATTTTTGGGTTAGGTCAATCCGTTCGCGAGATATGGGAGTTTGAAGCCAAGAAATGGTTGAGAAGGCAAAAAATTTTTCGCAATTCTGCTGCTCCACACGCTTAACCAGAATGGCCTAGGGAAAAAATACACATACCGTTGTAGTCGGGCGAGTTTCTACTTTCAGACGCAGCAGGAATTTTTGGGTTTGGTCAATCCGTTCGCGAGATATGGGACTTTGAAACTAAGAAATGGTTGAGAAGACAACAAATTTTTCGCAATTCTGCTGATCCAAACGCTTAACCAGAATGGCCTAGGGAAAAAATACACATACCGCTGTAATCGGGCTAGTTTCTATTTTCAGATGCAATAGGAATTTTTGGGTTAGGTCAATCCGTTCGCGAGATATGGGAATTTGAAGCCAAGAAATGGTTGAGAAGGCAAAAAATTGTTCGCAATTCTGCTACTCCAAACGCTTAACCAGAATGGCCTAGGGAGAAAATACACATACCGCTGTAATCGGGCTAGTTTCTATTTTCAGATGCAATAGGAATTTTTGGGTTAGGTCAATCCGTTCGCGAGATATGGGAGTTTGAAGCCAAGAAATGGTTGAGAAGGCAAAAAATTTTTCGCAATTCTGCTGCTCCACACGCTTAACCAGAATGGCCTAGGGAAAAAATACACATACCGTTGTAATCGGGCGAGTTTCTACTTTCAGACGCAGCAGGAATTTTTGGGTTTGGTCAATCCGTTCGCGAGATATGGGACTTTGAAACTAAGAAATGGTTGAGAAGACAACAAATTTTTCGCAATTCTGCTGATCCAAACGCTTAACCAGAATGGCCTAGGGAAAAAATACACATGCCGTTGTAATCGGGCGAGTTTCTACTTTCAGATGCAATAGGAATTTTTGGGTTAGGTCAATCCGTTCGCGAGATATGGGAGTTTGAAGCTAAGAAATGGTTGAGAAGACAACAAATTTTTCGCACTTCTGCTGCTCGTAACGCTTAACCAGCATGGCCTATGGAAAAAATACATATACCGTTGTAATCGGGCGAGTTTCTGCTTTCAGATGCAATTGGAATTTTTGGGTTAGGTCAATCCGTTCGCGAGATATGCGAGTTTGAAGCTAAGAAATGGTTGAGAAGACAACAAATTTTTCGCAATTCTGCTGCTCCAAACTCTTAACCAGAAAGGCCTAGGGAAAAAATACGCATACAGTTGTAACCGGGCGAGTTTCTACTTTCAGACGCAGCAGGAATTTTTGGGTTTGGTCAATCCGTTCGCGAGATATGGGAGTTTGAAGCTAAGAAATGGTTGAGAAAACAACAAATTTTACGCACTTCTGCTGCTCCAAACGCTTGACCAGAATGGCCTAGGGAAAAAATACACATACCGTTCTAATCGGGCGAGTTTCTACTTTCAGATGCAACAGGAATTTTTGGGTTAGGTCAATCCGTTCGCGAGATATGGGAGTTTGAAGCCAAGAAATGGTTGAGAAGGCAATAAATTTTTCGCAATTCTGCTGCTCCAAACGCTTAACCAGAATGGCCTAGGGAAAAAATACACATACCGCTGTAATCGGGCGAGTTTCTACTTTCAGATGCAATAGGAATTTTTGGGTTAGGTCAATCCGTTCGCGAGATATGGGAGTTTGAAGCCACGAAATGGTTGAGAAGGCAAAAAATTTTTCGCAATTCTGCTGCTTCAAACGCTTAACCAGAATGGCCTAGGGAAAAAATACAAATACCGCTGTAATCGGGCGAGTTTCTACTTTCAGATGCAACAGGAATTTTTGGTTTATGTCTATCCGTTCGCGAGATATGGGAGTTTGAAGGTAAGAAATGGTTGAGAAGACAACAAATTTTTCGCACTTCTGCTGCTCCAAACGCTTAACCAGAATGGCCTAGGGAAAAAATACACATACCGTTGTAATCGGGCGAGTTTCGGCTTTCAGAAGCAATAGGACTTTTTGGGATAGGTCAATCCGTTCGCGAGATATGGGAGTTTGAAGCCACGAAATGGTTGAGAAGACAACAAATTTTTCGCACTTCTGCTGCTCCAAACGCTTAACAAGAATAGCCTAGGGAAAAAATACACATACCGTTGTAATCGGGCGAGTTTCTACTTTCAGATGAAACAGGAATTTTTGGGTTAGGTCAATCCGTTCGCGAGATATGGGAGTTTGAAGCTAAGAAATGGTTGAGAAGACAACAAATTTTTCGCAATTCTGCTGCTCCAAACTCTTAACCAGAAAGGCCTAGGGAAAAAATACGCATACAGTTGTAACCGGGCGAGTTTCTACTTTCAGACGCAGCAGGAATTTTTGGGTTTGGTCAATCCGTTCGCGAGATATGGGACTTTGAAACTAAGAAATGGTTGAGAAGACAACAAATTTTTCGCAATTCTGCTGATCCAAACGCTTAACCAGAATGGCCTAGGGAAAAAATACACATGCCGTTGTAATCGGGCGAGTTTCTACTTTCAGATGCAATAGGAATTTTTGGGTTAGGTCAATCCGTTCGCGAGATATGGGAGTTTGAAGCTAAGAAATGGTTGAGAAGACAACAAATTTTTCGCACTTCTGCTGCTCGTAACGCTTAACCAGCATGGCCTATGGAAAAAATACATATACCGTTGTAATCGGGCGAGTTTCTACTTTCAGATGCAACAGGAATTTTTGGGTTAGGTCAATCCGTTCGCGAGATATGGGAGTTTGAAGCCAAGAAATGGTTGAGAAGGCAATAAATTTTTCGCAATTCTGCTGCTCCAAACGCTTAACCAGAATGGCCTAGGGAAAAAATACACATACCGCTGTAATCGGGCGAGTTTCTACTTTCAGATGCAATAGGAATTTTTGGGTTAGGTCAATCCGTTCGCGAGATATGGGAGTTTGAAGCCACGAAATGGTTGAGAAGGCAAAAAATTTTTCGCAATTCTGCTGCTTCAAACGCTTAACCAGAATGGCCTAGGGAAAAAATACAAATACCGCTGTAATCGGGCGAGTTTCTACTTTCAGATGCAACAGGAATTTTTGGTTTATGTCTATCCGTTCGCGAGATATGGGAGTTTGAAGGTAAGAAATGGTTGAGAAGACAACAAATTTTTCGCACTTCTGCTGCTCCAAACGCTTAACCAGAATGGCCTAGGGAAAAAATACACATACCGTTGTAATCGGGCGAGTTTCGGCTTTCAGAAGCAATAGGACTTTTTGGGTTAGGTCAATCCGTTCGCGAGATATGGGAGTTTGAAGCCACGAAATGGTTGAGAAGGCAAAAAATTTTTCGCACTTCTGCTGCTCCAAACGCTTAACAAGAATGGCCTAGGGAAAAAATACACATACCGTTGTAATCGGGCGAGTTTCTACTTTCAGATGAAACAGGAATTTTTGGGTTAGGTCAATCCGTTCGCGAGATATGGGAGTTTGAAGCTAAGAAATGGTTGAGAAGACAACAAATTTTTCGCAATTCTGCTGCTCCAAACTCTTAACCAGAAAGGCCTAGGGAAAAAATACGCATACAGTTGTAACCGGGCGAGTTTCTACTTTCAGACGCAGCAGGAATTTTTGGGTTTGGTCAATCCGTTCGCGAGATATGGGACTTTGAAACTAAGAAATGGTTGAGAAGACAACAAATTTTTCGCAATTCTGCTGATCCAAACGCTTAACCAGAATGGCCTAGGGAAAAAATACACATGCCGTTGTAATCGGGCGAGTTTCTACTTTCAGATGCAATAGGAATTTTTGGGTTTGGTCAATCCGTTCGCGAGATATGGGAGTTTGAAGCTAAGAAATGGTTGAGAAAACAACAAATTTTACGCACTTCTGCTGCTCCAAACGCTTGACCAGAATGGCCTAGGGAAAAAATACACATACCGTTCTAATCGGGCGAGTTTCTACTTTCAGATGCAACAGGAATTTTTGGTTAGGTCAATCCGTTCGCGAGATATGGGAGTTTGAAGCCAAGAAATGGTTGAGAAGGCAATAAATTTTTCGCAATTCTGCTGCTCCAAACGCTTAACCAGAATGGCCTAGGGAAAAAATACACATACCGCTGTAATCGGGCGAGTTTCTACTTTCAGATGCAATAGGAATTTTTGGGTTAGGTCAATCCGTTCGCGAGATATGGGAGTTTGAAGCCACGAAATGGTTGAGAAGGCAAAAAATTTTTCGCAATTCTGCTGCTTCAAACGCTTAACCAGAATGGCCTAGGGAAAAAATACAAATACCGCTGTAATCGGGCGAGTTTCTACTTTCAGATGCAACAGGAATTTTTGGTTTATGTCTATCCGTTCGCGAGATATGGGAGTTTGAAGGTAAGAAATGGTTGAGAAGACAACAAATTTTTCGCACTTCTGCTGCTCCACACGCTTAACCAGAATGGCCTAGGGAAAAAATACACATACCGTTGTAATCGGGCGAGTTTCGGCTTTCAGAAGCAATAGGAATTTTTGGGATAGGTCAATCCGTTCGCGAGATATGGGAGTTTGAAGCCAAGAAATGGTTGAGAAGGCAAAACGTTTTTCGCAATTCTGCTGCTCCAAACGCTTAACAAGAATGGCCTAGGGAAAAAATACACATACCGTTGTAATCGGGCGAGTTTCTACTTTCAGATGAAACAGGAATTTTTGGGTTAGGTCAATCCGTTCGCGAGATATGGGAGTTTGAAGCTAAGAAATGGTTGAAAGACAACAAATTTTTCGCACTTCTGCTGCTCCAAACGCTTAACCAGAATGGCCTAGGGAAAAAATACGCATACCGTTGTAATCGGGCGAGTTTCTACTTTCAGATGCAATAGGAATTTTTGGGTTAGGTCAATCCGTTCGCGAGATATGGGAGTTTGAAGCCAAGAAATGGTTGAGAAGGCAAAAAATTTTTCGCAATTCTGCTGCTCCAAACACTTAACCAGAATGGCCTAGGGAGAAAATACACATACCGCTGTAATCGGGCGAGTTTCTACTTTCAGATGCAATAGGAATTTTTGGGTTAGGTCAATCCATTCGCGAGATATGGGAGTTTGAAGCCAAGAAATGGTTGAGAAGGCAAAAAATTTTTCGCAATTCTGCTGCTCCAAACGCTTAACCAGAATGGCCTAGGGAAAAAATACACCTACCGTTGTAATCGGGCGAGTTTCTACTTTCAGATGCAATAGGAATTTTTGGGTTAGCTCAATCCGTTCGCGAGATATGGGAGTTTGAGCCAAGAAATGATTGAGAAGGCAATAAATTTTTCGCAATTCTGCTGCTCCAAACGCTTAACCAGAATGGCCTAGGGAGAAAATACACATACCGTTGTAATCGGGCGAGTTTCTACTTTCAGATGCAATAGGACTTTTTGGGTTAGGTCAATCCGTTCGCGAGATATGGGAGTTTGAAGCCAAGAAATGGTTGAGAAGGCAAAAAATTTTTCGCAATTCAGCTGCTCCAAACGCTTAACCAGAATGGCCTAGGGAGAAAATACACATACAGCTGTAATCGGGCTAGTTTCTACTTTCAGATGCAATAGGACTTTTTGGGTTAGGTCAATCCGTTCGCGAGATATGGGAGTTTGAAGCCAAGAAATGGTTGAGAAGGCAAAAAACTTTTCGCATTTCAGCTGCTCCAAACGCTTAACCAGAATGGCCTAGGGAAAAAATACACACACCGTTGTAATCGGGCGAGTTTCTACTTTCAGATGCAATTGGAATTTTTGGGTTAGGTCAATCCGTTCGCGAGATATGGGAGTTTGAAGCCAAGAAATGGTTGAGAAGGCAAAAAATTTTTCGCAATTCTTCTGCTCCAAACGCTTAACAGGAATGGCCTAGGGAAAAAATACACATACCGTTGTAATCGGGCGAGTTTCTACTTTCAGATGCAATTGGAATTTTTGGGTTAGCTCAATCCGTTCGCGAGATATGGGAGTTTGAGCCAAGAAATGATTGAGAAGGCAAAAAATTTTTCGCAATTCTGCTGCTCCAAACGCTTAACCAGAATGGCCTAGGGAAAAAATACACACAACGTTGTAATCGGGCGAGTTTCTACTTTCAGATGCAATAGGAATTTTTGGGTTAGGTCAATCCGTTCGCGAGATATGGGAGTTTGAAGCCAAGAAATGGTTGAGAAGGCAAAAAATTTTTCGCAATTCTTGTGCTCCAAACGCTTAACAGGAATGGCCTAGGGAAAAAATACACATACCGTTGTAATCGGGCTAGCTTCTACTTTCAGATGCAACAGGAATTTTTGGGTTAGGTCAATCCGTTCGCGAGATATGGGAGTTTGAAGCCAAGAAATGGTTGAGAAGGCAATAAATTTTTCGCAATTCTGCTGCTCCAAACGCTTAACCAGAATGGCCTAGGGAAAAAATACACATACCGCTGTAATCGGGCGAGTTTCTACTTTCAGATGCAATAGGAATTTTTGGGTTAGGTCAATCCGTTCGCGAGATATGGGAGTTTGAAGCCACGAAATGGTTGAGAAGGCAAAAAATTTTTCGCAATTCTGCTGCTTCAAACGCTTAACCAGAATGGCCTAGGGAAAAAATACAAATACCGCTGTAATCGGGCGAGTTTCTACTTTCAGATGCAACAGGAATTTTTGGTTTATGTCTATCCGTTCGCGAGATATGGGAGTTTGAAGGTAAGAAATGGTTGAGAAGACAACAAATTTTTCGCACTTCTGCTGCTCCAAACGCTTAACAAGAATAGCCTAGGGAAAAAATACACATACCGTTGTAATCGGGCGAGTTTCTACTTTCAGATGAAACAGGAATTTTTGGGTTAGGTCAATCCGTTCGCGAGATATGGGAGTTTGAAGCTAAGAAATGGTTGAGAAGACAACAAATTTTTCGCAATTCTGCTGCTCCAAACTCTTAACCAGAAAGGCCTAGGGAAAAAATACGCATACAGTTGTAACCGGGCGAGTTTCTACTTTCAGACGCAGCAGGAATTTTTGGGTTTGGTCAATCCGTTCGCGAGATATGGGACTTTGAAACTAAGAAATGGTTGAGAAGACAACAAATTTTTCGCAATTCTGCTGATCCAAACGCTTAACCAGAATGGCCTAGGGAAAAAATACACATGCCGTTGTAATCGGGCGAGTTTCTACTTTCAGATGCAATAGGAATTTTTGGGTTAGGTCAATCCGTTCGCGAGATATGGGAGTTTGAAGCTAAGAAATGGTTGAGAAGACAACAAATTTTTCGCACTTCTGCTGCTCGTAACGCTTAACCAGCATGGCCTATGGAAAAAATACATATACCGTTGTAATCGGGCGAGTTTCTACTTTCAGATGCAACAGGAATTTTTGGGTTAGGTCAATCCGTTCGCGAGATATGGGAGTTTGAAGCCAAGAAATGGTTGAGAAGGCAATAAATTTTTCGCAATTCTGCTGCTCCAAACGCTTAACCAGAATGGCCTAGGGAAAAAATACACATACCGCTGTAATCGGGCGAGTTTCTACTTTCAGATGCAATAGGAATTTTTGGGTTAGGTCAATCCGTTCGCGAGATATGGGAGTTTGAAGCCACGAAATGGTTGAGAAGGCAAAAAATTTTTCGCAATTCTGCTGCTTCAAACGCTTAACCAGAATGGCCTAGGGAAAAAATACAAATACCGCTGTAATCGGGCGAGTTTCTACTTTCAGATGCAACAGGAATTTTTGGTTTATGTCTATCCGTTCGCGAGATATGGGAGTTTGAAGGTAAGAAATGGTTGAGAAGACAACAAATTTTTCGCACTTCTGCTGCTCCAAACGCTTAACCAGAATGGCCTAGGGAAAAAATACACATACCGTTGTAATCGGGCGAGTTTCGGCTTTCAGAAGCAATAGGACTTTTTGGGATAGGTCAATCCGTTCGCGAGATATGGGAGTTTGAAGCCACGAAATGGTTGAGAAGACAACAAATTTTTCGCACTTCTGCTGCTCCAAACGCTTAACAAGAATGGCCTAGGGAAAAAATACACATACCGTTGTAATCGGGCGAGTTTCTACTTTCAGATGAAACAGGAATTTTTGGGTTAGGTCAATCCGTTCGCGAGATATGGGAGTTTGAAGCTAAGAAATGGTTGAGAAGACAACAAATTTTTCGCAATTCTGCTGCTCCAAACTCTTAACCAGAAAGGCCTAGGGAAAAAATACGCATACAGTTGTAACCGGGCGAGTTTCTACTTTCAGACGCAGCAGGAATTTTTGGGTTTGGTCAATCCGTTCGCGAGATATGGGACTTTGAAACTAAGAAATGGTTGAGAAGACAACAAATTTTTCGCAATTCTGCTGATCCAAACGCTTAACCAGAATGGCCTAGGGAAAAAATACACATGCCGTTGTAATCGGGCGAGTTTCTACTTTCAGATGCAATAGGAATTTTTGGGTTAGGTCAATCCGTTCGCGAGATATGGGAGTTTGAAGCTAAGAAATGGTTGAGAAGACAACAAATTTTTCGCACTTCTGCTGCTCGTAACGCTTAACCAGCATGGCCTATGGAAAAAATACATATACCGTTGTAATCGGGCGAGTTTCTGCTTTCAGATGCAATTGGAATTTTTGGGTTAGGTCAATCCGTTCGCGAGATATGCGAGTTTGAAGCTAAGAAATGGTTGAGAAGACAACAAATTTTTCGCAATTCTGCTGCTCCAAACTCTTAACCAGAAAGGCCTAGGGAAAAAATACGCATACAGTTGTAACCGGGCGAGTTTCTACTTTCAGACGCAGCAGGAATTTTTGGGTTTGGTCAATCCGTTCGCGAGATATGGGAGTTTGAAGCTAAGAAATGGTTGAGAAAACAACAAATTTTACGCACTTCTGCTGCTCCAAACGCTTGACCAGAATGGCCTAGGGAAAAAATACACATACCGTTCTAATCGGGCGAGTTTCTACTTTCAGATGCAACAGGAATTTTTGGTTAGGTCAATCCGTTCGCGAGATATGGGAGTTTGAAGCCAAGAAATGGTTGAGAAGGCAATAAATTTTTCGCAATTCTGCTGCTCCAAACGCTTAACCAGAATGGCCTAGGGAAAAAATACACATACCGCTGTAATCGGGCGAGTTTCTACTTTCAGATGCAATAGGAATTTTTGGGTTAGGTCAATCCGTTCGCGAGATATGGGAGTTTGAAGCCACGAAATGGTTGAGAAGGCAAAAAATTTTTCGCAATTCTGCTGCTTCAAACGCTTAACCAGAATGGCCTAGGGAAAAAATACAAATACCGCTGTAATCGGGCGAGTTTCTACTTTCAGATGCAACAGGAATTTTTGGTTTATGTCTATCCGTTCGCGAGATATGGGAGTTTGAAGGTAAGAAATGGTTGAGAAGACAACAAATTTTTCGCACTTCTGCTGCTCCAAACGCTTAACCAGAATGGCCTAGGGAAAAAATACACATACCGTTGTAATCGGGCGAGTTTCGGCTTTCAGAAGCAATAGGAATTTTTGGGATAGGTCAATCCGTTCGCGAGATATGGGAGTTTGAAGCCAAGAAATGGTTGAGAAGGCAAAACGTTTTTCGCAATTCTGCTGCTCCAAACGCTTAACAAGAATGGCCTAGGGAAAAAATACACATACCGTTGTAATCGGGCGAGTTTCTACTTTCAGATGAAACAGGAATTTTTGGGTTAGGTCAATCCGTTCGCGAGATATGGGAGTTTGAAGCTAAGAAATGGTTGAAAGACAACAAATTTTTCGCACTTCTGCTGCTCCAAACGCTTAACCAGAATGGCCTAGGGAAAAAATACGCATACCGTTGTAATCGGGCGAGTTTCTACTTTCAGATGCAATAGGAATTTTTGGGTTAGGTCAATCCGTTCGCGAGATATGGGAGTTTGAAGCCAAGAAATGGTTGAGAAGGCAAAAAATTTTTCGCAATTCTGCTGCTCCAAACACTTAACCAGAATGGCCTAGGGAGAAAATACACATACCGCTGTAATCGGGCGAGTTTCTACTTTCAGATGCAATAGGAATTTTTGGGTTAGGTCAATCCATTCGCGAGATATGGGAGTTTGAAGCCAAGAAATGGTTGAGAAGGCAAAAAATTTTTCGCAATTCTGCTGCTCCAAACGCTTAACCAGAATGGCCTAGGGAAAAAATACACCTACCGTTGTAATCGGGCGAGTTTCTACTTTCAGATGCAATAGGAATTTTTGGGTTAGCTCAATCCGTTCGCGAGATATGGGAGTTTGAGCCAAGAAATGATTGAGAAGGCAATAAATTTTTCGCAATTCTGCTGCTCCAAACGCTTAACCAGAATGGCCTAGGGAGAAAATACACATACCGTTGTAATCGGGCGAGTTTCTACTTTCAGATGCAATAGGACTTTTTGGGTTAGGTCAATCCGTTCGCGAGATATGGGAGTTTGAAGCCAAGAAATGGTTGAGAAGGCAAAAAATTTTTCGCAATTCAGCTGCTCCAAACGCTTAACCAGAATGGCCTAGGGAGAAAATACACATACAGCTGTAATCGGGCTAGTTTCTACTTTCAGATGCAATAGGACTTTTTGGGTTAGGTCAATCCGTTCGCGAGATATGGGAGTTTGAAGCCAAGAAATGGTTGAGAAGGCAAAAAACTTTTCGCATTTCAGCTGCTCCAAACGCTTAACCAGAATGGCCTAGGGAAAAAATACACACACCGTTGTAATCGGGCGAGTTTCTACTTTCAGATGCAATTGGAATTTTTGGGTTAGGTCAATCCGTTCGCGAGATATGGGAGTTTGAAGCCAAGAAATGGTTGAGAAGGCAAAAAATTTTTCGCAATTCTTCTGCTCCAAACGCTTAACAGGAATGGCCTAGGGAAAAAATACACATACCGTTGTAATCGGGCGAGTTTCTACTTTCAGATGCAATTGGAATTTTTGGGTTAGCTCAATCCGTTCGCGAGATATGGGAGTTTGAGCCAAGAAATGATTGAGAAGGCAAAAAATTTTTCGCAATTCTGCTGCTCCAAACGCTTAACCAGAATGGCCTAGGGAAAAAATACACACAACGTTGTAATCGGGCGAGTTTCTACTTTCAGATGCAATAGGAATTTTTGGGTTAGGTCAATCCGTTCGCGAGATATGGGAGTTTGAAGCCAAGAAATGGTTGAGAAGGCAAAAAATTTTTCGCAATTCTTGTGCTCCAAACGCTTAACAGGAATGGCCTAGGGAAAAAATACACATACCGTTGTAATCGGGCTAGCTTCTACTTTCAGATGCAACAGGAATTTTTGGGTTAGGTCAATCCGTTCGCGAGATATGGGAGTTTGAAGCTAAGAAATGGTTGAGAAGACAACAAATTTTTCGCAATTCTGCTGCTCCAAACGCTTAACCAGAATGGCCTAGGGAAAAAATACACATACCGTTGTAATCGGGCGAGTTTCTACTTTCAGATGCAATAGGAATTTTTGGGTTAGGTCAATCCGTTCGCGAGATATGGGAGTTTGAAGCCAAGAAATGGTTGAGAAGGCAAAAAATTTTTCGCAATTCTGTTGCTCCAAACGCTTAACCAGAATGGCCTAGGGAGAAAATACACATACCGCTGTAATCGGGCTAGTTTCTACTTTCAGATGCAATAGGACTTTTTGGGTTAGGTCAATCCGTTCGCGAGATATGGGAGTTTGAAGCCAAGAAATGGTTGAGAAGGCAAAAAATTTTTCGCAATTCAGCTGCTCCAAACGCTTAACCAGAATGGCCTAGGGAAAAAATACACACACCGTTGTAATCGGGCGAGTTTCTACTTTCAGATGCAATAGGAATTTTTGGATTAGGTCAATCCGTTCGCGAGGTATGGGAGCTTGAAGCCAAGAAATGGTAGAGAAGGCAAAAAATTTTTCGCGATTCTGCTTCTCCAAACGCTTAACCAGAATCGCCTAGGGAAAAAATACACATACCGCTGTAATCGGGCGAGTTCCTACTTTCAGATGCAATAGGAATTTTTGGATTAGGTCAATCCGTTCGCGAGGTATGGGAGTTTGAAGCCAAGAAATGGTAGAGAAGGCAAAAAATTTTTCGCAATTCTGCTGCTCCAAACGCTTAACCAGAATTGCCTAGGGAAAAAATACACATACCGCTGTAATCGGGCGAGTTCCTACTTTCAGATGCAATAGGAATTTTTGGGTTAGGTCAATCCGTTCGCGAGATATGGGAGTTTGAAGCCAAGAAATGGTTGAGAAGGCAAAAAATTTTTCGCAATTCTTCTGCTCCAAACGCGTAACAGGAATGGCCTAGGGAAAAAATACACATACCGTTGTAATCGGGCGAGTTTCTACTTTCAGATGCAATTGGAATTTTTGGGTTAGCTCAATCCGTTCGCGAGATATGGGAGTTTGAAGCCAAGAAATGGTTGAGAAGGCAAAAAATTTTTCGCAATTCAGCTGCTCCAAACGCTTAACCAGAATGGCCTAGGGAAAAAATACACACACCGTTGTAATCGGACGAGTTTCTACTTTCAGATGCAATAGGAATTTTTGGGTTAGGTCAATCCGTTCGCGAGGTATGGGAGTTTGAAGCCAAGAAATGGTAGAGAAGGCAAAAAATTTTTCGCAATTCTGCTGCTGCAATCGCTTAACCAGAATTGCCTAGGGAAAAAATACACATACCGCTGTAATCGGGCGAGTTCCTACTTTCAGATGCAATAGGAATTTTTGGGTTAGGTCAATCCGTTCGCGAGATATGGGAGTTTGAAGCTAAGAAATGGTTGAGAAGACAACAAATTTTTCGCAATTCTGCTGCTCCAAACGCTTAACCAGAATGGCCTAGGGAAAAAATACACACACCGTTGTAATCGGGCGAGTTTCTACTTTCAGATGCAATAGGAATTTTTGGGTTAGGTCAATCCGTTCGCGAGATATGGGAGTTTGAAGCCAAGAAATGGTTGAGAAGGCAAAAAATTTTTCGCAATTCTGTTGCTCCAAACGCTTAACCAGAATGGCCTAGGGAGAAAATACACATACCGCTGTAATCGGGCTAGTTTCTACTTTCAGATGCAATAGGACTTTTTGGGTTAGGTCAATCCGTTCGCGAGATATGGGAGTTTGAAGCCAAGAAATGGTTGAGAAGGCAAAAAATTTTTCGCAATTCAGCTGCTCCAAACGCTTAACCAGAATGGCCTAGGGAAAAAATACACACACCGTTGTAATCGGGCGAGTTTCTACTTTCAGATGCAATAGGAATTTTTGGATTAGGTCAATCCGTTCGCGAGGTATGGGAGTTTGAAGCCAAGAAATGGTAGAGAAGGCAAAAAATTTTTCGCGATTCTGCTGCTCCAAACGCTTAACCAGAATCGCCTAGGGAAAAAATACACATACCGCTGTAATCGGGCGAGTTCCTACTTTCAGATGCAATAGGAATTTTTGGATTAGGTCAATCCGTTCGCGAGGTATGGGAGTTTGAAGCCAAGAAATGGTAGAGAAGGCAAAAAATTTTTCGCAATTCTGCTGCTCCAAACGCTTAACCAGAATTGCCTAGGGAAAAAATACACATACCGCTGTAATCGGGCGAGTTCCTACTTTCAGATGCAATAGGAATTTTTGGTTTAGGTCAATCCGTTCGCGAGATATGGGAGTTTGCAGCCAAGAAATGGTTGAGAAGGCAAAAAATTTTTCGCAATTCTTCTGCTCCAAACGCGTAACAGGAATGGCCTAGGGAAAAAATACACATACCGTTGTAATCGGGCGAGTTTCTACTTTCAGATGCAATAGGAATTTTTGGGTTAGGTCAATCCGTTCGCGAGATATGGGAGTTTGAAGCCAAGAAATGGTTGAGAAGGCAAAAAATTTTTCGCAATTCTTCTGCTCCAAACGCTTAACCGGAATGGCCTAGGGAAAAAATACACATACCGTTGTAATCGGGCGAGTTTCTACTTTCAGATGCAATTGGAATTTTTGGGTTAGCTCAATCCGTTCGCGAGATATGGGAGTTTGAGCCAAGAAATGATTGAGAAGGCAAAAAATTTTTCGCAATTCTGCTGCTCCAAACGCTTCACCAGAATGGCCTAGGGAAAAAATACACATACCGCTGTAATCGGGCTAGTTTCTACTTTCAGATGCAATAGGACTTTTTGGGTTAGGTCAATCCGTTCGCGAGATATGGGAGTTTGAAGCCAAGAAATGGTTGAGAAGGCAAAAAATTTTTCGCAATTCAGCTGCTCCAAACGCTTAACCAGAATGGCCTAGGGAGAAAATACACATACAGCTGTAATCGGGCTAGTTTCTACTTTCAGATGCAATAGGACTTTTTGGGTTAGGTCAATCCGTTCGCGAGATATGGGAGTTTGAAGCCAAGAAATGGTTGAGAAGGCAAAAAACTTTTCGCATTTCAGCTGCTCCAAACGCTTAACCAGAATGGCCTAGGGAAAAAATACACACACCGTTGTAATCGGGCGAGTTTCTACTTTCAGATGCAATTGGAATTTTTGGGTTAGGTCAATCCGTTCGCGAGGTATGGGAGTTTGAAGCCAAGAAATGGTAGAGAAGGCAAAAAATTTTTCGCAATTCTGCTGCTCCAAACGCTTAACCAGAATTGCCTAGGGAAAAAATACACATACCGCTGTAATCGGGCGAGTTCCTACTTTCAGATGCAATAGGAATTTTTGGGTTAGGTCAATCCGTTCGCGAGATATGGGAGTTTGAAGCCAAGAAATGGTTGAGAAGGCAAAAAATTTTTCGCAATTCTTCTGCTCCAAACGCTTAACAGGAATGGCCTAGGGAAAAAATACACATACCGTTGTAATCGGGCGAGTTTCTACTTTCAGATGCAATTGGAATTTTTGGGTTAGCTCAATCCGTTCGCGAGATATGGGAGTTTGAGCCAAGAAATGATTGAGAAGGCAAAAAATTTTTCGCAATTCTGCTGCTCCAAACGCTTAACCAGAATGGCCTAGGGAAAAAATACACACAACGTTGTAATCGGGCGAGTTTCTACTTTCAGATGCAATAGGAATTTTTGGGTTAGGTCAATCCGTTCGCGAGATATGGGAGTTTGAAGCCAAGAAATGGTTGAGAAGGCAAAAAATTTTTCGCAATTCTTGTGCTCCAAATGCTTAACAGGAATGGCCTAGGGAAAAAATACACATACCCTTGTAATCGGGCTAGCTTCTACTTTCAGATGCAACAGGAATTTTTGGGTTAGGTCAATCCGTTCGCGAGATATGGGAGTTTGAAGCTAAGAAATGGTTGAGAAGACAACAAATTTTTCGCAATTCTGCTGCTCCAAACGCTTAACCAGAATGGCCTAGGGAAAAAATACACATACCGTTGTAATCGGGCGAGTTTCTACTTTCAGATGCAATAGGAATTTTTGGGTTAGGTCAATCCGTTCGCGAGATATGGGAGTTTGAAGCCAAGAAATGGTTGAGAAGGCAAAAAATTTTTCGCAATTCTGTTGCTCCAAACGCTTAACAGGAATGGCCTAGGGAAAAAATACACATACCCTTGTAATCGGGCTAGCTTCTACTTTCAGATGCAACAGGAATTTTTGGGTTAGGTCAATCCGTTCGCGAGATATGGGAGTTTGAAGCTAAGAAATGGTTGAGAAGACAACAAATTTTTCGCAATTCTGCTGCTCCAAACGCTTAACCAGAATGGCCTAGGGAAAAAATACACATACCGTTGTAATCGGGCGAGTTTCTACTTTCAGATGCAATAGGAATTTTTGGGTTAGGTCAATCCGTTCGCGAGATATGGGAGTTTGAAGCCAAGAAATGGTTGAGAAGGCAAAAAATTTTTCGCAATTCTGTTGCTCCAAACGCTTAACCAGAATGGCCTAGGGAGAAAATACACATACCGCTGTAATCGGGCTAGTTTCTACTTTCAGATGCAATAGGACTTTTTGGGTTAGGTCAATCCGTTCGCGAGATATGGGAGTTTGAAGCCAAGAAATGGTTGAGAAGGCAAAAAATTTTTCGCAATTCAGCTGCTCCAAACGCTTAACCAGAATGGCCTAGGGAAAAAATACACACACCGTTGTAATCGGGCGAGTTTCTACTTTCAGATGCAATAGGAATTTTTGGATTAGGTCAATCCGTTCGCGAGGTATGGGAGTTTGAAGCCAAGAAATGGTAGAGAAGGCAAAAAATTTTTCGCGATTCTGCTGCTCCAAACGCTTAACCAGAATCGCCTAGGGAAAAAATACACATACCGCTGTAATCGGGCGAGTTCCTACTTTCAGATGCAATAGGAATTTTTGGATTAGGTCAATCCGTTCGCGAGGTATGGGAGTTTGAAGCCAAGAAATGGTAGAGAAGGCAAAAAATTTTTCGCAATTCTGCTGCTCCAAACGCTTAACCAGAATTGCCTAGGGAAAAAATACACATACCGCTGTAATCGGGCGAGTTCCTACTTTCAGATGCAATAGGAATTTTTGGTTTAGGTCAATCCGTTCGCGAGATATGGGAGTTTGCAGCCAAGAAATGGTTGAGAAGGCAAAAAATTTTTCGCAATTCTTCTGCTCCAAACGCGTAACAGGAATGGCCTAGGGAAAAAATACACATACCGTTGTAATCGGGCGAGTTTCTACTTTCAGATGCAATAGGAATTTTTGGGTTAGGTCAATCCGTTCGCGAGATATGGGAGTTTGAAGCCAAGAAATGGTTGAGAAGGCAAAAAATTTTTCGCAATTCTTCTGCTCCAAACGCTTAACCGGAATGGCCTAGGGAAAAAATACACATACCGTTGTAATCGGGCGAGTTTCTACTTTCAGATGCAATTGGAATTTTTGGGTTAGCTCAATCCGTTCGCGAGATATGGGAGTTTGAGCCAAGAAATGATTGAGAAGGCAAAAAATTTTTCGCAATTCTGCTGCTCCAAACGCTTCACCAGAATGGCCTAGGGAAAAAATACACATACCGCTGTAATCGGGCTAGTTTCTACTTTCAGATGCAATAGGACTTTTTGGGTTAGGTCAATCCGTTCGCGAGATATGGGAGTTTGAAGCCAAGAAATGGTTGAGAAGGCAAAAAATTTTTCGCAATTCAGCTGCTCCAAACGCTTAACCAGAATGGCCTAGGGAGAAAATACACATACAGCTGTAATCGGGCTAGTTTCTACTTTCAGATGCAATAGGACTTTTTGGGTTAGGTCAATCCGTTCGCGAGATATGGGAGTTTGAAGCCAAGAAATGGTTGAGAAGGCAAAAAACTTTTCGCATTTCAGCTGCTCCAAACGCTTAACCAGAATGGCCTAGGGAAAAAATACACACACCGTTGTAATCGGGCGAGTTTCTACTTTCAGATGCAATTGGAATTTTTGGGTTAGGTCAATCCGTTCGCGAGGTATGGGAGTTTGAAGCCAAGAAATGGTAGAGAAGGCAAAAAATTTTTCGCAATTCTGCTGCTCCAAACGCTTAACCAGAATTGCCTAGGGAAAAAATACACATACCGCTGTAATCGGGCGAGTTCCTACTTTCAGATGCAATAGGAATTTTTGGGTTAGGTCAATCCGTTCGCGAGATATGGGAGTTTGAAGCCAAGAAATGGTTGAGAAGGCAAAAAATTTTTCGCAATTCTTCTGCTCCAAACGCTTAACAGGAATGGCCTAGGGAAAAAATACACATACCGTTGTAATCGGGCGAGTTTCTACTTTCAGATGCAATTGGAATTTTTGGGTTAGCTCAATCCGTTCGCGAGATATGGGAGTTTGAGCCAAGAAATGATTGAGAAGGCAAAAAATTTTTCGCAATTCTGCTGCTCCAAACGCTTAACCAGAATGGCCTAGGGAAAAAATACACACAACGTTGTAATCGGGCGAGTTTCTACTTTCAGATGCAATAGGAATTTTTGGGTTAGGTCAATCCGTTCGCGAGATATGGGAGTTTGAAGCCAAGAAATGGTTGAGAAGGCAAAAAATTTTTCGCAATTCTTGTGCTCCAAATGCTTAACAGGAATGGCCTAGGGAAAAAATACACATACCCTTGTAATCGGGCTAGCTTCTACTTTCAGATGCAACAGGAATTTTTGGGTTAGGTCAATCCGTTCGCGAGATATGGGAGTTTGAAGCTAAGAAATGGTTGAGAAGACAACAAATTTTTCGCAATTCTGCTGCTCCAAACGCTTAACCAGAATGGCCTAGGGAAAAAATACACATACCGTTGTAATCGGGCGAGTTTCTACTTTCAGATGCAATAGGAATTTTTGGGTTAGGTCAATCCGTTCGCGAGATATGGGAGTTTGAAGCCAAGAAATGGTTGAGAAGGCAAAAAATTTTTCGCAATTCTGTTGCTCCAAACGCTTAACAGGAATGGCCTAGGGAAAAAATACACATACCCTTGTAATCGGGCTAGCTTCTACTTTCAGATGCAACAGGAATTTTTGGGTTAGGTCAATCCGTTCGCGAGATATGGGAGTTTGAAGCTAAGAAATGGTTGAGAAGACAACAAATTTTTCGCAATTCTGCTGCTCCAAACGCTTAACCAGAATGGCCTAGGGAAAAAATACACATACCGTTGTAATCGGGCGAGTTTCTACTTTCAGATGCAATAGGAATTTTTGGGTTAGGTCAATCCGTTCGCGAGATATGGGAGTTTGAAGCCAAGAAATGGTTGAGAAGGCAAAAAATTTTTCGCAATTCTGTTGCTCCAAACGCTTAACCAGAATGGCCTAGGGAGAAAATACACATACCGCTGTAATCGGGCTAGTTTCTACTTTCAGATGCAATAGGACTTTTTGGGTTAGGTCAATCCGTTCGCGAGATATGGGAGTTTGAAGCCAAGAAATGGTTGAGAAGGCAAAAAATTTTTCGCAATTCAGCTGCTCCAAACGCTTAACCAGAATGGCCTAGGGAAAAAATACACACACCGTTGTAATCGGGCGAGTTTCTACTTTCAGATGCAATAGGAATTTTTGGATTAGGTCAATCCGTTCGCGAGGTATGGGAGTTTGAAGCCAAGAAATGGTAGAGAAGGCAAAAAATTTTTCGCGATTCTGCTGCTCCAAACGCTTAACCAGAATCGCCTAGGGAAAAAATACACATACCGCTGTAATCGGGCGAGTTCCTACTTTCAGATGCAATAGGAATTTTTGGATTAGGTCAATCCGTTCGCGAGGTATGGGAGTTTGAAGCCAAGAAATGGTAGAGAAGGCAAAAAATTTTTCGCAATTCTGCTGCTCCAAACGCTTAACCAGAATGGCCTAGGGAGAAAATACACATACCGCTGTAATCGGGCTAGTTTCTACTTTCAGATGCAATAGGACTTTTTGGGTTAGGTCAATCCGTTCGCGAGATATGGGAGTTTGAAGCCAAGAAATGGTTGAGAAGGCAAAAAACTTTTCGCATTTCAGCTGCTCCAAACGCTTAACCAGAATGGCCTAGGGAAAAAATACACACACCGTTGTAATCGGACGAGTTTCTACTTTCAGATGCAATAGGAATTTTTGGGTTAGGTCAATCCGTTCGCGAGGTATGGGTGTTTGAAGCCAAGAAATGGTAGAGAAGGCAAAAAATTTTTCGCAATTCTGCTGCTGCAATCGCTTAACCAGAATTGCCTAGGGAAAAAATACACATACCGCTGTAATCGGGCGAGTTCCTACTTTCAGATGCAATAGGAATTTTTGGGTTAGGTCAATCCGTTCGCGAGATATGGGAGTTTGAAGCTAAGAAATGGTTGAGAAGACAACAAATTTTTCGCAATTCTGCTGCTCCAAACGCTTAACCAGAATGGCCTAGGGAAAAAATACACACACCGTTGTAATCGGGCGAGTTTCTACTTTCAGATGCAATAGGAATTTTTGGGTTAGGTCAATCCGTTCGCGAGATATGGGAGTTTGAAGCCAAGAAATGGTTGAGAAGGCAAAAAATTTTTCGCAATTCTGTTGCTCCAAACGCTTAACCAGAATGGCCTAGGGAGAAAATACACATACCGCTGTAATCGGGCTAGTTTCTACTTTCAGATGCAATAGGACTTTTTGGGTTAGGTCAATCCGTTCGCGAGATATGGGAGTTTGAAGCCAAGAAATGGTTGAGAAGGCAAAAAATTTTTCGCAATTCAGCTGCTCCAAACGCTTAACCAGAATGGCCTAGGGAAAAAATACACACACCGTTGTAATCGGGCGAGTTTCTACTTTCAGATGCAATAGGAATTTTTGGATTAGGTCAATCCGTTCGCGAGGTATGGGAGTTTGAAGCCAAGAAATGGTAGAGAAGGCAAAAAATTTTTCGCGATTCTGCTGCTCCAAACGCTTAACCAGAATCGCCTAGGGAAAAAATACACATACCGCTGTAATCGGGCGAGTTCCTACTTTCAGATGCAATAGGAATTTTTGGATTAGGTCAATCCGTTCGCGAGGTATGGGAGTTTGAAGCCAAGAAATGGTAGAGAAGGCAAAAAATTTTTCGCAATTCTGCTGCTCCAAACGCTTAACCAGAATTGCCTAGGGAAAAAATACACATACCGCTGTAATCGGGCGAGTTCCTACTTTCAGATGCAATAGGAATTTTTGGTTTAGGTCAATCCGTTCGCGAGATATGGGAGTTTGCAGCCAAGAAATGGTTGAGAAGGCAAAAAATTTTTCGCAATTCTTCTGCTCCAAACGCGTAACAGGAATGGCCTAGGGAAAAAATACACATACCGTTGTAATCGGGCGAGTTTCTACTTTCAGATGCAATAGGAATTTTTGGGTTAGGTCAATCCGTTCGCGAGATATGGGAGTTTGAAGCCAAGAAATGGTTGAGAAGGCAAAAAATTTTTCGCAATTCTTCTGCTCCAAACGCTTAACCGGAATGGCCTAGGGAAAAAATACACATACCGTTGTAATCGGGCGAGTTTCTACTTTCAGATGCAATTGGAATTTTTGGGTTAGCTCAATCCGTTCGCGAGATATGGGAGTTTGAGCCAAGAAATGATTGAGAAGGCAAAAAATTTTTCGCAATTCTGCTGCTCCAAACGCTTCACCAGAATGGCCTAGGGAAAAAATACACATACCGCTGTAATCGGGCTAGTTTCTACTTTCAGATGCAATAGGACTTTTTGGGTTAGGTCAATCCGTTCGCGAGATATGGGAGTTTGAAGCCAAGAAATGGTTGAGAAGGCAAAAAATTTTTCGCAATTCAGCTGCTCCAAACGCTTAACCAGAATGGCCTAGGGAGAAAATACACATACAGCTGTAATCGGGCTAGTTTCTACTTTCAGATGCAATAGGACTTTTTGGGTTAGGTCAATCCGTTCGCGAGATATGGGAGTTTGAAGCCAAGAAATGGTTGAGAAGGCAAAAAACTTTTCGCATTTCAGCTGCTCCAAACGCTTAACCAGAATGGCCTAGGGAAAAAATACACACACCGTTGTAATCGGGCGAGTTTCTACTTTCAGATGCAATTGGAATTTTTGGGTTAGGTCAATCCGTTCGCGAGGTATGGGAGTTTGAAGCCAAGAAATGGTAGAGAAGGCAAAAAATTTTTCGCAATTCTGCTGCTCCAAACGCTTAACCAGAATTGCCTAGGGAAAAAATACACATACCGCTGTAATCGGGCGAGTTCCTACTTTCAGATGCAATAGGAATTTTTGGGTTAGGTCAATCCGTTCGCGAGATATGGGAGTTTGAAGCCAAGAAATGGTTGAGAAGGCAAAAAATTTTTCGCAATTCTTCTGCTCCAAACGCTTAACAGGAATGGCCTAGGGAAAAAATACACATACCGTTGTAATCGGGCGAGTTTCTACTTTCAGATGCAATTGGAATTTTTGGGTTAGCTCAATCCGTTCGCGAGATATGGGAGTTTGAGCCAAGAAATGATTGAGAAGGCAAAAAATTTTTCGCAATTCTGCTGCTCCAAACGCTTAACCAGAATGGCCTAGGGAAAAAATACACACAACGTTGTAATCGGGCGAGTTTCTACTTTCAGATGCAATAGGAATTTTTGGGTTAGGTCAATCCGTTCGCGAGATATGGGAGTTTGAAGCCAAGAAATGGTTGAGAAGGCAAAAAATTTTTCGCAATTCTTGTGCTCCAAACGCTTAACAGGAATGGCCTAGGGAAAAAATACACATACCCTTGTAATCGGGCTAGCTTCTACTTTCAGATGCAATAGGAATTTTTGGGTTAGGTCAATCCGTTCGCGAGATATGGGAGTTTGAAGCTAAGAAATGGTTGAGAAGACAACAAATTTTTCGCAATTCTGCTGCTCCAAACGCTTAACCAGAATGGCCTAGGGAAAAAATACACATACCGTTGTAATCGGGCGAGTTTCTACTTTCAGATGCAATAGGAATTTTTGGGTTAGGTCAATCCGTTCGCGAGATATGGGAGTTTGAAGCCAAGAAATGGTTGAGAAGGCAAAAAATTTTTCGCAATTCTGTTGCTCCAAACGCTTAACAGGAATGGCCTAGGGAAAAAATACACATACCCTTGTAATCGGGCTAGCTTCTACTTTCAGATGCAACAGGAATTTTTGGGTTAGGTCAATCCGTTCGCGAGATATGGGAGTTTGAAGCTAAGAAATGGTTGAGAAGACAACAAATTTTTCGCAATTCTGCTGCTCCAAACGCTTAACCAGAATGGCCTAGGGAAAAAATACACATATCGTTGTAATCGGGCGAGTTTCTACTTTCAGATGCAATAGGAATTTTTGGGTTAGGTCAATCCGTTCGCGAGATATGGGAGTTTGAAGCCAAGAAATGGTTGAGAAGGCAAAAAATTTTTCGCAATTCTGTTGCTCCAAACGCTTAACCAGAATGGCCTAGGGAGAAAATACACATACCGCTGTAATCGGGCTAGTTTCTACTTTCAGATGCAATAGGACTTTTTGGGTTAGGTCAATCCGTTCGCGAGATATGGGAGTTTGAAGCCAAGAAATGGTTGAGAAGGCAAAAAATTTTTCGCAATTCAGCTGCTCCAAACGCTTAACCAGAATGGCCTAGGGAAAAAATACACACACCGTTGTAATCGGGCGAGTTTCTACTTTCAGATGCAATAGGAATTTTTGGATTAGGTCAATCCGTTCGCGAGGTATGGGAGTTTGAAGCCAAGAAATGGTAGAGAAGGCAAAAAATTTTTCGCGATTCTGCTGCTCCAAACGCTTAACCAGAATCGCCTAGGGAAAAAATACACATACCGCTGTAATCGGGCGAGTTCCTACTTTCAGATGCAATAGGAATTTTTGGATTAGGTCAATCCGTTCGCGAGGTATGGGAGTTTGAAGCCAAGAAATGGTAGAGAAGGCAAAAAATTTTTCGCAATTCTGCTGCTCCAAACGCTTAACCAGAATTGCCTAGGGAAAAAATACACATACCGCTGTAATCGGGCGAGTTCCTACTTTCAGATGCAATAGGAATTTTTGGATTAGGTCAATCCGTTCGCGAGGTATGGGAGTTTGAAGCCAAGAAATGGTAGAGAAGGCAAAAAATTTTTCGCAATTCTGCTGCTCCAAACGCTTAACCAGAATTGCCTAGGGAAAAAATACACATACCGCTGTAATCGGGCGAGTTCCTACTTTCAGATGCAATAGGAATTTTTGGTTTAGGTCAATCCGTTCGCGAGATATGGGAGTTTGAAGCCAAGAAATGGTTGAGAAGGCAAAAAATTTTTCGCAATTCTTCTGCTCCAAACGCGTAACAGGAATGGCCTAGGGAAAAAATACACATACCGTTGTAATCGGGCGAGTTTCTACTTTCAGATGCAATAGGAATTTTTGGGTTAGGTCAATCCGTTCGCGAGATATGGGAGTTTGAAGCCAAGAAATGGTTGAGAAGGCAAAAAATTTTTCGCAATTCTTCTGCTCCAAACGCTTAACCGGAATGGCCTAGGGAAAAAATACACATACCGTTGTAATCGGGCGAGTTTCTACTTTCAGATGCAATTGGAATTTTTGGGTTAGCTCAATCCGTTCGCGAGATATGGGAGTTTGAGCCAAGAAATGATTGAGAAGGCTAAAAATTTTTCGCAATTCTGCTGCTCCAAACGCTTAACCAGAATGGCCTAGGGAAAAAATACACATACCGCTGTAATCGGGCTAGCTTCTACTTTCAGATGCAATAGGACTTTTTGGGTTAGGTCAATCCGTTCGCGAGATCTGGGAGTTTGAAGCCAAGAAATGGTTGAGAAGGCAAAAAATTTTTCGCAATTCAGCTGCTCCAAACGCTTAACCAGAATGGCCTAGGGAGAAAATACACATACAGCTGTAATCGGGCTAGTTTCTACTTTCAGATGCAATAGGACTTTTTGGGTTAGGTCAATCCGTTCGCGAGATATGGGAGTTTGAAGCCAAGAAATGGTTGAGAAGGCAAAAAACTTTTCGCATTTCAGCTGCTCCAAACGCTTAACCAGAATGGCCTAGGGAAAAAATACACACACCGTTGTAATCGGGCGAGTTTCTACTTTCAGATGCAATTGGAATTTTTGGGTTAGGTCAATCCGTTCGCGAGGTATGGGAGTTTGAAGCCAAGAAATGGTAGAGAAGGCAAAAAATTTTTCGCAATTCTGCTGCTCCAAACGCTTAACCAGAATTGCCTAGGGAAAAAATACACATACCGCTGTAATCGGGCGAGTTCCTACTTTCAGATGCAATAGGAATTTTTGGGTTAGGTCAATCCGTTCGCGAGATATGGGAGTTTGAAGCCAAGAAATGGTTGAGAAGGCAAAAAATTTTTCGCAATTCTTCTGCTCCAAACGCTTAACAGGAATGGCCTAGGGAAAAAATACACATACCGTTGTAATCGGGCGAGTTTCTACTTTCAGATGCAATTGGAATTTTTGGGTTAGCTCAATCCGTTCGCGAGATATGGGAGTTTGAGCCAAGAAATGATTGAGAAGGCAAAAAATTTTTCGCAATTCTGCTGCTCCAAACGCTTAACCAGAATGGCCTAGGGAAAAAATACACACAACGTTGTAATCGGGCGAGTTTCTACTTTCAGATGCAATAGGAATTTTTGGGTTAGGTCAATCCGTTCGCGAGATATGGGAGTTTGAAGCCAAGAAATGGTTGAGAAGGCAAAAAATTTTTCGCAATTCTTGTGCTCCAAACGCTTAACAGGAATGGCCTAGGGAAAAAATACACATACCCTTGTAATCGGGCGAGCTTCTACTTTCAGATGCAACAGGAATTTTTGGGTTAGGTCAATCCGTTCGCGAGATATGGGAGTTTGAAGCTAAGAAATGGTTGAGAAGACAACAAATTTTTCGCAATTCTGCTGCTCCAAACGCTTAACCAGAATGGCCTAGGGAAAAAATACACATACCGTTGTAATCGGGCGAGTTTCTACTTTCAGATGCAATAGGAATTTTTGGGTTAGGTCAATCCGTTCGCGAGATATGGGAGTTTGAAGCCAAGAAATGGTTGAGAAGGCAAAAAATTTTTCGCAATTCTGTTGCTCCAAACGCTTAACCAGAATGGCCTAGGGAGAAAATACACATACCGCTGTAATCGGGCTAGTTTCTACTTTCAGATGCAATAGGACTTTTTGGGTTAGGTCAATCCGTTCGCGAGATATGGGAGTTTGAAGCCAAGAAATGGTTGAGAAGGCAAAAAATTTTTCGCAATTCAGCTGCTCCAAACGCTTAACCAGAATGGCCTAGGGAAAAAATACACACACCGTTGTAATCGGGCGAGTTTCTACTTTCAGATGCAATAGGAATTTTTGGATTAGGTCAATCCGTTCGCGAGGTATGGGAGTTTGAAGCCAAGAAATGGTAGAGAAGGCAAAAAATTTTTCGCGATTCTGCTGCTCCAAACGCTTAACCAGAATCGCCTAGGGAAAAAATACACATACCGCTGTAATCGGGCGAGTTCCTACTTTCAGATGCAATAGGAATTTTTGGATTAGGTCAATCCGTTCGCGAGGTATGGGAGTTTGAAGCCAAGAAATGGTAGAGAAGGCAAAAAATTTTTCGCAATTCTGCTGCTCCAAACGCTTAACCAGAATTGCCTAGGGAAAAAATACACATACCGCTGTAATCGGGCGAGTTCCTACTTTCAGATGCAATAGGAATTTTTGGTTTAGGTCAATCCGTTCGCGAGATATGGGAGTTTGAAGCCAAGAAATGGTTGAGAAGGCAAAAAATTTTTCGCAATTCTTCTGCTCCAAACGCGTAACAGGAATGGCCTAGGGAAAAAATACACATACCGTTGTAATCGGGCGAGTTTCTACTTTCAGATGCAATAGGACTTTTTGGGTTAGGTCAATCCGTTCGCGAGATATGGGAGTTTGAAGCCAAGAAATGGTTGAGAAGGCAAAAAACTTTTCGCATTTCAGCTGCTCCAAACGCTTAACCAGAATGGCCTAGGGAAAAAATACACACACCGTTGTAATCGGGCGAGTTTCTACTTTCAGATGCAATTGGAATTTTTGGGTTAGGTCAATCCGTTCGCGAGATATGGGAGTTTGAGCCAAGAAATGGTTGAGAAGGCAAAAAATTTTTCGCAATTCTGCTGCTCCAAACGCTTAACCAGAATGGCCTAGGGAGAAAATACACATACCGTTGTAATCGGGCTAGTTTCTACTTTCAGATGCAATAGGAATTTTTGGGTGAGGTCAATCCGTTCGCGAGATATGGGAGTTTGAAGCCAAGAAATGTTTGAGAAGGCAAAAAATTTTTCGTAATTCTGCTGCTCCAAACGCTTAACCAGAATGGCCTAGGGAGAAAATACACATACCGTTGTAATCGGGCTAGTTTCTACTTTCAGACGCAGCAGGAATTTGTGGGTTTGGTCAATCCATTCGCGAGATATGGGACTTTGAAACTAAGAAATGGTTGAGAAGACAACAAATTTTTCGCAATTCTGCTGAACCAAACGCTTAACAAGAATGGGCTAGGGAAAAAATACACATACCGTTGTAATCGGGCGAGTTTCTACTTTCAGATGCAACAGGAATTTTTGGGTTAGGTCAATCCGTTCGCGAGATATGGGAGTTTGAAGCTAAGAAATGGTTGAGAAGACAACAAATTTTTCGCAATTCTGCTGCTCCAAACGCTTAACCAGAATGGCCTAGGGAAAAAATAAACATACCGTTGTAATCGGGCGAGTTTCTACTTTCAGATGCAATTGGAATTTTTGGGTTAGGTCAATCCGTTCGCGAGATATGGGAGTTTGGGCCAAGAAATGGTTGAGAAGGCAAAAAATTTTTCGCAATTCTGCTGCTCCAAACGCTTAACCAGAATGGCCTAGGGAGAAAATACGCATACCGTTGTAATCGGGCTAGCTTCTACTTTCAGATGCAACAGGATTTTTTGGGTTAGGTCAATCCGTTCGCGAGATATGGGAGTTTGAAGCTAAGAAATGGTTGAGAAGACAACAAATTTTTCGCAATTCTGCTGCTCCAAACGCTTAACCAGAATGGCCTAGGGAAAAAATACACACACCGTTGTAATCGGGCGAGTTTCTACTTTCAGATGCAATAGGAATTTTTGGGTTAGGTCAATCCGTTCGCGAGATATGGGAGTCCGAAGCCAAGAAATGGTTGAGAAGGCAAAAAATTTTTCGCAATTCTGCTGCTCCAAACGCTTAACCAGAATGGCCTAGGGAGAAAATACACATACCGCTGTAATCGGGCTAGTTTCTACTTTCAGATGCAATAGGACTTTTTGGGTTAGGTCAATCAGTTCGCGAGATATGGGAGTTTGAAGCCAAGAAATGGTTGAGAAGGCAAAAAATTTTTCGCAATTCAGCTGCTCCAAACGCTTAACCAGAATGGCCTAGGGAAAAAATACACACACCGTTGTAATCGGGCGAGTTTCTACTTTCAGATGCAATAGGAATTTTTGGATTAGGTCAATCCGTTCGCGAGATATGGGAGTTTGAAGCCAAGAAATGTTTGAGAAGGCAAAAAATTTTTCGCAATTCTGCTGCTCCAAACGCTTAACCAGAATGGCCTAGGGAGAAAATACACATACCGTTGTAATCGGGCTAGTTTCTACTTTCAGACGCAGCAGGAATTTGTGGGTTTGGTCAATCCATTCGCGAGATATGGGACTTTGAAACTAAGAAATGGTTGAGAAGACAACAAATTTTTCGCAATTCTGCTGAACCAAACGCTTAACAAGAATGGGCTAGGGAAAAAATACACATACCGTTGTAATCGGGCGAGTTTCTACTTTCAGATGCAACAGGAATTTTTGGGTTAGGTCAATCCGTTCGCGAGATATGGGAGTTTGAAGCTAAGAAATGGTTGAGAAGACAACAAATTTTTCGCAATTCTGCTGCTCCAAACGCTTAACCAGAATGGCCTAGGGAAAAAATAAACATACCGTTGTAATCGGGCGAGTTTCTACTTTCAGATGCAATTGGAATTTTTGGGTTAGGTCAATCCGTTCGCGAGATATGGGAGTTTGGGCCAAGAAATGGTTGAGAAGGCAAAAAATTTTTCGCAATTCTGCTGCTCCAAACGCTTAACCAGAATGGCCTAGGGAGAAAATACACATACCGTTGTAATCGGGCTAGTTTCTACTTTCAGACGCAGCAGGAATTTGTGGGTTTGGTCAGTCCATTCGCGAGATATGGGACTTTGAAACTAAGAAATGGTTGAGAAGACAACAAATTTTTCGCAATTCAGCTGAACCAAACGCTTAACAAGAATGGGCTAGGGAAAAAATACACATACCGTTGTAATCGGCGAGTTTCTACTTTCAGATGCAACAGGAATTTTTGGGTTAGGTCAATCCGTTCGCGAGATATGGGAGTTTGAAGCTAAGAAATGGTTGAGAAGACAACAAATTTTTCGCAATTCTGCTGCTCCAAACGCTTAACCAGAATGGCCTAGGGAAAAAATAAACATAGCGTTGTAATCGGGCGAGTTTCTACTTTCAGATGCAATTGGAATTTTTGGGTTAGGTCAATCCGTTCGCGAGATATGGGAGTTTGGGCCAAGAAATGGTTGAGAAGGCAAAAAATTTTTCGCAATTCTGCTGCTCCAAACGCTTAACCAGAATGGCCTAGGGAGAAAATACGCATACCGTTGTAATCGTGCTAGCTTCTACTTTCAGATGCAACAGGATTTTTTGGGTTAGGTCAATCCGTTCGCGAGATATGGGAGTTTGAAGCTAAGAAATGGTTGAGAAGACAACAAATTTTTCGCAATTCTGCTGCTCCAAACGCTTAACCAGAATGGCCTAGGGAAAAAATACACACACCGTTGTAATCGGGCGAGTTTCTACTTTCAGATGCAATAGGAATTTTTGGGTTAGGTCAATCCGTTCGCGAGATATGGGAGTTTGAAGCCAAGAAATGGTTGAGAAGGCAAAAAATTTTTCGCAATTCTGCTGCTCCAAACGCTTAACCAGAATGGCCTAGGGAGAAAATACACATACCGCTGTAATCGGGCTAGTTTCTACTTTCAGATGCAATAGGACTTTTTGGGTTAGGTCAATCAGTTCGCGAGATATGGGAGTTTGAAGCCAAGAAATGGTTGAGAAGGCAAAAAATTTTTCGCAATTCAGCTGCTCCAAACGCTTAACCAGAATGGCCTAGGGAAAAAATACACACACCGTTGTAATCGGGCGAGTTTCTACTTTCAGATGCAATAGGAATTTTTGGATTAGGTCAATCCGTTCGCGAGGTATGGGAGTTTGAAGCCAAGAAATGGTAGAGAAGGCAAAAAATTTTTCGCAATTCTGCTGCTCCAAACGCTTAACCAGAATGGCCTAGGGAGAAAATACACATACCGTTGTAATCGGGCTAGTTTCTACTTTCAGACGCAGCAGGAATTTGTGGGTTTGGTCAATCCATTCGCGAGATATGAGACTTTGAAACTAAGAAATGGTTGAGAAGACAACAAATTTTTCGCAATTCTGCTGAACCAAACGCTTAACAAGAATGGGCTAGGGAAAAAATACACATACCGTTGTAATCGGGCGAGTTTCTACTTTCAGATGCAACAGGAATTCTTGGGTTAGGTCAATCCGTTCGCGAGATATGGGAGTTTGAAGCTAAGAAATGGTTGAGAAGACAACAAATTTTTCGCAATTCTGCTGCTCCAAACGCTTAACCAGAATGGCCTAGGGAAAAAATAAACATACCGTTGTAATCGGGCTAGCTTCTACTTTCAGATGCAACAGGAATTTTTGGGTTAGGTCAATCCGTTCGCGAGATATGGGAGTTTGAAGCTAAGAAGTGGTTGAGAAGACAACAAATTTTTCGCAATTCTGCTGCTCCAAACGCTTAACCAGAATGGCCTAGGGAAAAAATACACACACCGTTGTAATCGGGCGAGTTTCTACTTTCAGATGCAATAGGAATTTTTGGGTTAGGTCAATCCGTTCGCGAGATATGGGAGTTTGAAGCCAAGAAATGGTTGAGAAGGCAAAAAATTTTTCGCAATTCAGCTGCTCCAAACGCTTAACCAGAATGGCCTAGGGAAAAAATACACACACCGTTGTAATCGGGCGAGTTTCTACTTTCAGATGCAATAGGAATTTTTGGATTAGGTCAATCCGTTCGGGAGGTATGGGAGTTTGAAGCCAAGAAATGGTAGAGAAGGCAAAAAATTTTTCGCAATTCAGCTGCTCCAAATGCTTAACCAGAATGGCCTAGGGAGAAAATACACATACCGCTGTAATCGGGCTAGTTTCTACTTTCAGATGCAATAGGACTTTTTGGGTTCGGCCAATCCGTTCGCGAGATATGGGAGTTTGAAGCCAAGAAATGGTTGAGAAGGCAAAAAATTTTTCGCAATTCAGCTGCTACAAACGCTTAACCAGAATGGCCTAGGGAAAAAATACACACACCGTTGTAATCGGGCGAGTTTCTACTTTCAGATGCAATAGGAATTTTTGGGTTAGGTCAATCCGTTCGCGAGGTATGGGAGTTTGAAGCCAAGAAATGGTAGAGAGGGCAAAAAATTTTTCGCAATTCTGCTGCTCCAAACGCTTAACCAGAATTGCCTAGGGAAAAAATACACATACCGCTGTAATCGGGCGAGTTCCTACTTTCAGATGCAATAGGAATTTTTGGATTAGGTCAATCCGTTCGCGAGGTATGGGAGTTTGAAGCCAAGAAATGGTAGAGAAGGCAAAAAATTTTTCGCAATTCTGCTGCTCCAAACGCTTAACCAGAATCGCCTAGGGAAAAAATACACATACCGCTGTAATCGGGCGAGTTCCTACTTTCAGATGCAATAGGAATTTTTGGGTTAGGTCAATCCGTTCGCGAGATATGGGAGTTTGAAGCCAAGAAATGTTTGAGAAGGCAAAAAATTTTTCGCAATTCTGCTGCTCCAAACGCTTAACCAGAATGGCCTAGGGAGAAAATACACATACCGTTGTAATCGGGCTAGTTTCTACTTTCAGACGCAGCAGGAATTTGTGGGTTTGGTCAATCCATTCGCGAGATATGGGACTTTGAAACTAAGAAATGGTTGAGAAGACAACAAATTTTTCGCAATTCTGCTGAACCAAACGCTTAACAAGAATGGGCTAGGGAAAAAATACACATACCGTTGTAATCGGGCGAGTTTCTACTTTCAGATGCAACAGGAATTTTTGGGTTAGGTCAATCCGTTCGCGAGATATGGGAGTTTGAAGCTAAGAAATGGTTGAGAAGACAACAAATTTTTCGCAATTCTGCTGCTCCAAACGCTTAACCAGAATGGCCTAGGGAAAAAATAAACATACCGTTGTAATCGGGCGAGTTTCTACTTTCAGATGCAATTGGAATTTTTGGGTTAGGTCAATCCGTTCGCGAGATATGGGAGTTTGGGCCAAGAAATGGTTGAGAAGGCAAAAAATTTTTCGCAATTCTGCTGCTCCAAACGCTTAACCAGAATGGCCTAGGGAGAAAATACACATACCGTTGTAATCGGGCTAGCTTCTACTTTCAGATGCAACAGGATTTTTTGGGTTAGGTCAATCCGTTCGCGAGATATGGGAGTTTGAAGCTAAGAAATGGTTGAGAAGACAACAAATTTTTCGCAATTCTGCTGCTCCAAACGCTTAACCAGAATGGCCTAGGGAAAAAATACACACACCGTTGTAATCGGGCGAGTTTCTACTTTCAGATGCAATAGGAATTTTTGGGTTAGGTCAATCCGTTCGCGAGATATGGTAGTTTGAAGCCAAGAAATGGTTGAGAAGGCAAAAAATTTTTCGCAATTCTGCTGCTCCAAACGCTTAACCAGAATGGCCTAGGGAGAAAATACACATACCGCTGTAATCGGGCTAGTTTCTACTTTCAGATGCAATAGGACTTTTTGGGTTAGGTCAATCCGTTCGCGAGGTATGGGAGTTTGAAGCCAAGAAATGGTAGAGAAGGCAAAAAATTTTTCGCAATTCTGCTGCTCCAAACGCTTAACCAGAATGGCCTAGGGAGAAAATACACATACCGTTGTAATCGGGCTAGTTTCTACTTTCAGACGCAGCAGGAATTTGTGGGTTTGGTCAATCCATTCGCGAGATATGGGACTTTGAAACTAAGAAATGGTTGAGAAGACAACAAATTTTTCGCAATTCTGCTGAACCAAACGCTTAACAAGAATGGGCTAGGGAAAAAATACACATACCGTTGTAATCGGGCGAGTTTCTACTTTCAGATGCAACAGGAATTTTTGGGTTAGGTCAATCCGTTCGCGAGATATGGGAGTTTGAAGCTAAGAAATGGTTGAGAAGACAACAAATTTTTCGCAATTCTGCTGCTCCAAACGCTTAACCAGAATGGCCTAGGGAAAAAATACACACACCGTTGTAATCGGGCGAGTTTCTACTTTCAGATGCAATAGGAATTTTTGGGTTAGGTCAATCCGTTCGCGAGATATGGGAGTTTGAAGCCAAGAAATGGTTGAGAAGGCAAAAAATTTTTCGCAATTCTGCTGCTCCAAACGCTTAACCAGAATGGCCTAGGGAGAAAATACACATACCGCTGTAATCGGGCTAGTTTCTACTTTCAGATGCAATAGGACTTTTTGGGTTAGGTCAATCAGTTCGCGAGATATGGGAGTTTGAAGCCAAGAAATGGTTGAGAAGGCAAAAAATTTTTCGCAATTCAGCTGCTCCAAACGCTTAACCAGAATGGCCTAGGGAAAAAATACACACACCGTTGTAATCGGGCGAGTTTCTACTTTCAGATGCAATAGGAATTTTTGGATTAGGTCAATCCGTTCGCGAGGTATGGGAGTTTGAATCCAAGAAATGGTAGAGAAGGCAAAAAATTTTTCGCAATTCTGCTGCTCCAAACGCTTAACCAGAATGGCCTAGGGAGAAAATACACATACCGTTGTAATCGGGCTAGTTTCTACTTTCAGACGCAGCAGGAATTTGTGGGTTTGGTCAATCCATTCGCGAGATATGAGACTTTGAAACTAAGAAATGGTTGAGAAGACAACAAATTTTTCGCAATTCTGCTGAACCAAACGCTTAACAAGAATGGGCTAGGGAAAAAATACACATACCGTTGTAATCGGGCGAGTTTCTACTTTCAGATGCAATAGGAATTCTTGGGTTAGGTCAATCCGTTCGCGAGATATGGGAGTTTGAAGCTAAGAAATGGTTGAGAAGACAACAAATTTTTCGCAATTCTGCTGCTCCAAACGCTTAACCAGAATGGCCTAGGGAAAAAATAAACATACCGTTGTAATCGGGCTAGCTTCTACTTTCAGATGCAACAGGAATTTTTGGGTTAGGTCAATCCGTTCGCGAGATATGGGAGTTTGAAGCTAAGAAGTGGTTGAGAAGACAACAAATTTTTCGCAATTCTGCTGCTCCAAACGCTTAACCAGAATGGCCTAGGGAAAAAATACACACACCGTTGTAATCGGGCGAGTTTCTACTTTCAGATGCAATAGGAATTTTTGGGTTAGGTCAATCCGTTCGCGAGATATGGGAGTTTGAAGCCAAGAAATGGTTGAGAAGGCAAAAAATTTTTCGCAATTCAGCTGCTCCAAACGCTTAACCAGAATGGCCTAGGGAAAAAATACACACACCGTTGTAATCGGGCGAGTTTCTACTTTCAGATGCAATAGGAATTTTTGGATTAGGTCAATCCGTTCGGGAGGTATGGGAGTTTGAAGCCAAGAAATGGTAGAGAAGGCAACAAATTTTTCGCAATTCTGCTGCTCCAAACGCTTAACCAGAATGGCCTAGGGAGAAAATACACATACCGTTGTAATCGGGCTAGTTTCTACTTTCAGATGCAATAGGAATTTTTGGGTGAGGTCAATCCGTTCGCGAGATATGGGAGTTTGAAGCCAAGAAATGGTTGAGAAGGCAAAAAATTTTTCGCAATTCAGCTGCTCCAAATGCTTAACCAGAATGGCCTAGGGAGAAAATACACATACCGCTGTAATCGGGCTAGTTTCTACTTTCAGATGCAATAGGACTTTTTGGGTTCGGCCAATCCGTTCGCGAGATATGGGAGTTTGAAGCCAAGAAATGGTTGAGAAGGCAAAAAATTTTTCGCAATTCAGCTGCTACAAACGCTTAACCAGAATGGCCTAGGGAAAAAATACACACACCGTTGTAATCGGGCGAGTTTCTACTTTCAGATGCAATAGGAATTTTTGGGTTAGGTCAATCCGTTCGCGAGGTATGGGAGTTTGAAGCCAAGAAATGGTAGAGAGGGCAAAAAATTTTTCGCAATTCTGCTGCTCCAAACGCTTAACCAGAATTGCCTAGGGAAAAAATACACATACCGCTGTAATCGGGCGAGTTCCTACTTTCAGATGCAATAGGAATTTTTGGATTAGGTCAATCCGTTCGCGAGGTATGGGAGTTTGAAGCCAAGAAATGGTAGAGAAGGCAAAAAATTTTTCGCAATTCTGCTGCTCCAAACGCTTAACCAGAATCGCCTAGGGAAAAAATACACATACCGCTGTAATCGGGCGAGTTCCTACTTTCAGATGCAATAGGAATTTTTGGGTTAGGTCAATCCGTTCGCGAGATATGGGAGTTTGAAGCCAAGAAATGTTTGAGAAGGCAAAAAATTTTTCGCAATTCTGCTGCTCCAAACGCTTAACCAGAATGGCCTAGGGAGAAAATACACATACCGTTGTAATCGGGCTAGTTTCTACTTTCAGACGCAGCAGGAATTTGTGGGTTTGGTCAATCCATTCGCGAGATATGGGACTTTGAAACTAAGAAATGGTTGAGAAGACAACAAATTTTTCGCAATTCTGCTGAACCAAACGCTTAACAAGAATGGGCTAGGGAAAGAATACACATACCGTTGTAATCGGGCGAGTTTCTACTTTCAGATGCAACAGGAATTTTTGGGTTAGGTCAATCCGTTCGCGAGATATGGGAGTTTGAAGCTAAGAAATGGTTGAGAAGACAACAAATTTTTCGCAATTCTGCTGCTCCAAACGCTTAACCAGAATGGCCTAGGGAAAAAATAAACATACCGTTGTAATCGGGCGAGTTTCTACTTTCAGATGCAATTGGAATTTTTGGGTTAGGTCAATCCGTTCGCGAGATATGGGAGTTTGGGCCAAGAAATGGTTGAGAAGGCAAAAAATTTTTCGCAATTCTGCTGCTCCAAACGCTTAACCAGAATGGCCTATGGAGAAAATACACATACCGTTGTAATCGGGCTAGCTTCTACTTTCAGATGCAACAGGATTTTTTGGGTTAGGTCAATCCGTTCGCGAGATATGGGAGTTTGAAGCTAAGAAATGGTTGAGAAGACAACAAATTTTTCGCAATTCTGCTGCTCCAAACGCTTAACCAGAATGGCCTAGGGAAAAAATACACACACCGTTGTAATCGGGCGAGTTTCTACTTTCAGATGCAATAGGAATTTTTGGGTTAGGTCAATCCGTTCGCGAGATATGGTAGTTTGAAGCCAAGAAATGGTTGAGAAGGCAAAAAATTTTTCGCAATTCTGCTGCTCCAAACGCTTAACCAGAATGGCCTAGGGAGAAAATACACATACCGCTGTAATCGGGCTAGTTTCTACTTTCAGATGCAATAGGAATTTTTGGGTGAGGTCAATCCGTTCGCGAGATATGGGAGTTTGAAGCCAAGAAATGGTTGAGAAGGCAAAAAATTTTTCGCAATTCTGCTGCTCCAAACGCTTAACCAGAATGGCCTAGGGAGAAAATACACATACCGTTGTAATCGGGCTAGTTTCTACTTTCAGATGCAATAGGAATTTTTGGGTGAGGTCAATCCGTTCGCGAGATATGGGAGTTTGAAGCCAAGAAATGGTTGAGAAGGCAAAAAATTTTTCGCAATTCAGCTGCTCCAAATGCTTAACCAGAATGGCCTAGGGAGAAAATACACATACCGCTGTAATCGGGCTAGTTTCTACTTTCAGATGCAATAGGACTTTTTGGGTTCGGCCAATCCGTTCGCGAGATATGGGAGTTTGAAGCCAAGAAATGGTTGAGAAGGCAAAAAATTTTTCGCAATTCAGCTGCTACAAACGCTTAACCAGAATGGCCTAGGGAAAAAATACACACACCGTTGTAATCGGGCGAGTTTCTACTTTCAGATGCAATAGGAATTTTTGGGTTAGGTCAATCCGTTCGCGAGGTATGGGAGTTTGAAGCCAAGAAATGGTAGAGAGGGCAAAAAATTTTTCGCAATTCTGCTGCTCCAAACGCTTAACCAGAATTGCCTAGGGAAAAAATACACATACCGCTGTAATCGGGCGAGTTCCTACTTTCAGATGCAATAGGAATTTTTGGATTAGGTCAATCCGTTCGCGAGGTATGGGAGTTTGAAGCCAAGAAATGGTAGAGAAGGCAAAAAATTTTTCGCAATTCTGCTGCTCCAAACGCTTAACCAGAATCGCCTAGGGAAAAAATACACATACCGCTGTAATCGGGCGAGTTCCTACTTTCAGATGCAATAGGAATTTTTGGGTTAGGTCAATCCGTTCGCGAGATATGGGAGTTTGAAGCCAAGAAATGTTTGAGAAGGCAAAAAATTTTTCGCAATTCTGCTGCTCCAAACGCTTAACCAGAATGGCCTAGGGAGAAAATACACATACCGTTGTAATCGGGCTAGTTTCTACTTTCAGACGCAGCAGGAATTTGTGGGTTTGGTCAATCCATTCGCGAGATATGGGACTTTGAAACTAAGAAATGGTTGAGAAGACAACAAATTTTTCGCAATTCTGCTGAACCAAACGCTTAACAAGAATGGGCTAGGGAAAAAATACACATACCGTTGTAATCGGGCGAGTTTCTACTTTCAGATGCAACAGGAATTTTTGGGTTAGGTCAATCCGTTCGCGAGATATGGGAGTTTGAAGCTAAGAAATGGTTGAGAAGACAACAAATTTTTCGCAATTCTGCTGCTCCAAACGCTTAACCAGAATGGCCTAGGGAAAAAATAAACATACCGTTGTAATCGGGCGAGTTTCTACTTTCAGATGCAATTGGAATTTTTGGGTTAGGTCAATCCGTTCGCGAGATATGGGAGTTTGGGCCAAGAAATGGTTGAGAAGGCAAAAAATTTTTCGCAATTCTGCTGCTCCAAACGCTTAACCAGAATGGCCTATGGAGAAAATACACATACCGTTGTAATCGGGCTAGCTTCTACTTTCAGATGCAACAGGATTTTTTGGGTTAGGTCAATCCGTTCGCGAGATATGGGAGTTTGAAGCTAAGAAATGGTTGAGAAGACAACAAATTTTTCGCAATTCTGCTGCTCCAAACGCTTAACCAGAATGGCCTAGGGAAAAAATACACACACCGTTGTAATCGGGCGAGTTTCTACTTTCAGATGCAATAGGAATTTTTGGGTTAGGTCAATCCGTTCGCGAGATATGGTAGTTTGAAGCCAAGAAATGGTTGAGAAGGCAAAAAATTTTTCGCAATTCTGCTGCTCCAAACGCTTAACCAGAATGGCCTAGGGAGAAAATACACATACCGCTGTAATCGGGCTAGTTTCTACTTTCAGATGCAATAGGACTTTTTGGGTTAGGTCAATCCGTTCGCGAGATATGGGAGTTTGAAGCCAAGAAATGGTTGAGAAGGCAAAAAATTTTTCGCAATTCAGCTGCTCCAAACGCTTAACCAGAATGGCCTAGGGAAAAAATACACACACCGTTGTAATCGGGCGAGTTTCTACTTTCAGATGCAATAGGAATTTTTGGATTAGGTCAATCCGTTCGCGAGGTATGGGAGTTTGAAGCCAAGAAATGGTAGAGAAGGCAAAAAATTTTTCGCAATTCTGCTGCTCCAAACGCTTAACCAGAATGGCCTAGGGAGAAAATACACATACCGTTGTAATCGGGCTAGTTTCTACTTTCAGACGCAGCAGGAATTTGTGGGTTTGGTCAATCCATTCGCGAGATATGGGACTTTGAAACTAAGAAATGGTTGAGAAGACAACAAATTTTTCGCAATTCTGCTGAACCAAACGCTTAACAAGAATGGGCTAGGGAAAAAATACACATACCGTTGTAATCGGGCGAGTTTCTACTTTCAGATGCAACAGGAATTTTTGGGTTAGGTCAATCCGTTCGCGAGATATGGGAGTTTGAAGCTAAGAAATGGTTGAGAAGACAACAAATTTTTCGCAATTCTGCTGCTCCAAACGCTTAACCAGAATGGCCTAGGGAAAAAATAAACATACCGTTGTAATCGGGCTAGCTTCTACTTTCAGATGCAACAGGAATTTTTGGGTTAGGTCAATCCGTTCGCGAGATATGGGAGTTTGAAGCTAAGAAATGGTTGAGAAGACAACAAATTTTTCGCAATTCTGCTGCTCCAAACGCTTAACCAGAATGGCCTAGGGAAAAAATACACACACCGTTGTAATCGGGCGAGTTTCTACTTTCAGATGCAATAGGAATTTTTGGGTTAGGACAATCCGTTCGCGAGATATGGGAGTTTGAAGCCAAGAAATGGTTGAGAAGGCAAAAAATTTTTCGCAATTCTGCTGCCCCAAACGCTTAACCAGAATGGCCTAGGGAGAAAATACACATACCGCTGTAATCGGGCTAGTTTCTACTTTCAGATGCAATAGGACTTTTTGGGTTAGGTCAATCCGTTCGCGAGATATGGGAGTTTGAAGCCAAGAAATGGTTGAGAAGGCAAAAAATTTTTCGCAATTCAGCTGCTCCAAACGCTTAACCAGAATGGCCTAGGGAAAAAATACACACACCGTTGTAATCGGGCGAGTTTCTACTTTCAGATGCAATAGGAATTTTTGGATTAGGTCAATCCGTTCGCGAGGTATGGGAGTTTGAAGCCAAGAAATGGTAGAGAAGGCAAAAAATTTTTCGCAATTCTGCTGCTCCAAACGCTTAACCAGAATGGCCTAGGGAGAAAATACACATACCGTTGTAATCGGGCTAGTTTCTACTTTCAGATGCAATAGGAATTTTTGGGTGAGGTCAATCCGTTCGCGAGATATGGGAGTTTGAAGCCAAGAAATGGTTGAGAAGGCAAAAAATTTTTCGCAATTCTGCTGCTCCAAACGCTTAACCAGAATGGCCTAGGGAGAAAATACACATACCGTTGTAATCGGGCTAGTTTCTACTTTCAGATGCAATAGGAATTTTTGGGTGAGGTCAATCCGTTCGCGAGATATGGGAGTTTGAAGCCAAGAAATGGTTGAGAAGGCAAAAAATTTTTCGCAATTCAGCTGCTCCAAACGCTTAACCAGAATGGCCTAGGGAGAAAATACACATACCGCTGTAATCGGGCTAGTTTCTACTTTCAGATGCAATCGGACTTTTTGGGTTAGGTCAATCCGTTCGCGAGATATGGGAGTTTGAAGCCAAGAAATGGTTGAGAAGGCAACAAATTTTTCGCAATTCAGCTGCTCCAAACGCTTAACCAGAATGGCCTAGGGAAAAAATACACACACCGTTGTAATCGGGCGAGTTTCTACTTTCAGATGCAATAGGAATTTTTGGGTTAGGTCAATCGGTTCGCGAGGTATGGGAGTTTGAAGCCAAGAAATGGTAGAGAGGGCAAAAAATTTTTCGCAATTCTGCTGCTCCAAACGCTTAACCAGAATTGCCTAGGGAAAAAATACACATACCGCTGTAATCGGGCGAGTTCCTACTTTCAGATGCAATAGGAATTTTTGGATTAGGTCAATCCGTTCGCGAGGTATGGGAGTTTGAAGCCAAGAAATAGTAGAGAAGGCAAAAAATTTTTCGCAATTCTGCTGCTCCAAACGCTTAACCAGAATCGCCTAGGGAAAAAATACACATACCGCTGTAATCGGGCGAGTTCCTACTTTCAGATGCAATAGGAATTTTTGGGTTAGGTCAATCCGTTCGCGAGATATGGGAGTTTGAAGCCAAGAAATGGTTGAGAAGGCAAAAAATTTTTCGCAATTCTTCTGCTCCAAACGCTTAACAGGAATGGCCTAGGGAAAAAATACACATACCGTTGTAATCGGGCGAGTTTCTACTTTCAGATGCAATTGGAATTTTTGGGTTAGGTCAATCCGTTCGCGAGATATGGGAGTTTGAGCCAAGAAATGGTTGAGAAGGCAAAAAATTTTTCGCAATTCTGCTGCTCCAAACGCTTAACCAGAATGGCCTAGGGAGAAAATACACATACCGTTGTAATCGGGCTAGTTTCTACTTTCAGATGCAATAGGAATTTTTGGGTGAGGTCAATCCGTTCGCGAGATATGGGAGTTTGAAGCCAAGAAATGGTTGAGAAGGCAAAAAATTTTTCGCAATTCTGCTGCTCCAAACGCTTAACCAGAATGGCCTAGGGAAAAAATACACACACCGTTGTAATCGGGCGAGTTTCTACTTTCAGATGCAATAGGAATTTTTGGATTAGGTCAATCCGTTCGCGAGGTATGGGAGTTTGAAGCCAAGAAATGGTTGAGAAGGCAAAAAATTTTTCGCAATTCTGCTGCTCCAAACGCTTAACCAGAATGGCCTAGGGAAAAAATACACACACCGTTGTAATCGGGCGAGTTTCTACTTTCAGATGCAATAGGAATTTTTGGGTTAGGTCAATCCGTTCGCGAGGTATGGGAGTTTGAAGCCAAGAAATGGTTGAGAAGAAAACAAATTTTTCGCAATTCTGCTGCTCCAAACGCTTAACCAGAATTGCCTAGGGAAAAAATACACATACCGCTGTAATCGGGCGAGTTCCTACTTTCAGATGCAATAGGAATTTTTGGGTTAGGTCAATCCGTTCGCGAGATATGGGAGTTTGAAGCCAAGAAATGGTTGAGAAGGCAAAAAATTTTCCGCAATTCAGCTGCTCCAAACGCTTAACCAGAATGGCCTAGGGAAAAAATACACACACCGTTGTAATCGGGCGAGTTTCTACTTTCAGATGCAATAGGAATTTTTGGGTTAGGTCAATCCGTTCGCGAGATATGGGAGTTTGAAGCCAAGAAATGGTTGAGAAGGCAAAAAATTTTTCGCAATTCTGCTGCTCCAAACGCTTAACCAGAATGGCCTAGGGAAAAAATAAACATACCGTTGTAATCGGGCGAGTTTCTACTTTCAGATGCAATAGGAATTTTTGGGTGAGGTCAATCCGTTTGCGAGATATGGGAGTTTGAAGCCAAGAAATGGTTGAGAAGGCAAACAATTTTTCGCAATTCTGCTGCTCCAAACGCTTAACCAGAATGGCCTAGGGAGAAAATGCACATACCGTTGTAATCGGGCTAGTTTCTACTTTCACACGCAGCAGGAATTTGTGGGTTTGGTCAATCCATTCGCGAGATATGGGACTTTGAAACTAAGAAATGGTTGAGAAGACAACAAATTTTTCGCAATTCTGCTGAACCAAACGCTTAACAAGAATGGGCTAGGGAAAAAATACACACACCGTTGTAATCGGGCGAGCTTCTACTTTCAGATGCAATAGGAATTTTTGGGTTAGGTCAATCCGTTCGCGAGGTATGGGAGTTTGAAGCCAAGAAATGGTAGAGAAGGCAAAAAATTTTTCGCAATTCTGCTGCTCCAAACGCTTAACCAGAATGGCCTAGGGAAAAAATACACACACCGTTGTAATCGGGCGAGTTTCTACTTTCAGATGCAATAGGAATTTTTGGGTTAGGTCAATCCGTTCGCGAGATATGGGAGTTTGAAGCCAAGAAATGGTTGAGAAGGCAAAAAATTTTTCGCAATTCTTGTGCTCCAAACGCTTAACAGGAATGGCCTAGGGAAAAAATACACATACCGTTGTAACCGGGCGAGTTTCTACTTTCAGATGCAACAGGAATTTTTGGGTTAGGTCAATCCGTTTGCGAGATATGGGAGTTTGAAGCTAAGAAATGGTTGAGGAGACAATAAATTTTTCGCAATTCTGCTGCTCCAAACGCTTAACCAGAATGGCCTAGGGAAAAAATAAACATACCGTTGTTATCGGGCGAGTTTGTACTTTCAGATGCAATTGGAATTTTTGGGTTAGGTCAATCCGTTCGCGAGATATGGGAGTTTGGGCCAAGAAATGGTTGAGAAGGCAAAAAATTTTTCGCAATTTTGCTGCTCCAAACGCTTAACCAGAATGGCCTAGGGAGAAAATACACATACCGTTGTAATCGGGCTAGTTTCTACTTTCAGATGCAATAGGAATTTTTGGGTGAGGTCAATCCGTTCGCGAGATATGGGAGTTTGAAGCCAAGAAATGGTTGAGAAGGCAAAAAATTTTTCGCAATTCAGCTGCTCAAAACGCTTAACCAGAATGGCCTAGGGAGAAAATACACATACCGCTGTAATCGGGCTAGTTTCTACTTTCAGATGCAATAGGACTTTTTGGGTTAGGTCAATCCGTTCGCGAGATATGGGAGTTTGAAGCCAAGAAATGGTTGGGAAGGCAAAAAATTTTTCGCAATTCAGCTGCTCCAAACGCTTAACCAGAATGGCCTAGGGAAAAAATACACACACCGTTGTAATCGGGCGAGTTTCTACTTTCAGATGCAATAGGAATTTTTGGGTTAGGTCAATCCGTTCGCGAGGTATGGGAGTTTGAAGCCAAGAAATGGTAGAGAGGGCAAAAAATTTTTCGCAATTCTGCTGCTCCAAACGCTTAACCAGAATTGCCTAGGGAAAAAATACACATACCGCTGTAATCGGGCGAGTTCCTACTTTCAGATGCAATAGGAATTTTTGGGTTAGGTCAATCCGTTCGCGAGATATGGGAGTTTGAAGCCAAGAAATGGTTGAGAAGGCAAAAAATTTTTCGCAATTCAGCTGCTCCAAACGCTTAACCAGAATGGCCTAGGGAAAAAATACACACACCGTTGTAATCGGGCGAGTTTCTACTTTCAGATGCAATAGGAATTTTTGGGTTAGGTCAATCCGTTCGCGAGATATGGGAGTTTGAAGCCTAGAAATGGTTGAGAAGGCAAAAAATTTTTCGCAATTCTTGTGCTCCAAACGCTTAACCAGAATGGCCTAGGGACAAAATACACATACCGTTGTAATCGGGCTAGTTTCTACTTTCAGATGCAATAGGAATTTTTGGGTGAGGTCAATCCGTTCGCGAGATATGGGAGTTTGAAGCCAAGAAATGGTTGAGAAGGCAAAAAATTTTTCGCAATTCTTGTGCTCCAAACGCTTAACCAGAATGGCCTAGGGACAAAGTACACATACCGTTGTAATCGGGCTAGTTTCTACTTTCAGATGCAATAGGAATTTGTGGCTTTGGTCAATCCATTCGCGAGATATGGGAGTTTGAAGCTAAGAAATGGTTGAGGAGACAATAAATTTTTCGCAATTCTGCTGCTCCAAACGCTTAACCAGAATGGCCTAGGGAAAAAATAAACATACCGTTGTTATCGGGCGAGTTTGTACTTTCAGATGCAATTGGAATTTTTGGGTTAGGTCAATCCGTTCGCGAGATATGGGAGTTTGGGCCAAGAAATGGTTGAGAAGGCAAAAAATTTTTCGCAATTTTGCTGCTCCAAACGCTTAACCAGAATGGCCTAGGGAGAAAATACACATACCGTTGTAATCGGGCTAGTTTCTACTTTCAGATGCAATAGGAATTTTTGGGTGAGGTCAATCCGTTCGCGAGATATGGGAGTTTGAAGCCAAGAAATGGTTGAGAAGGCAAAAAATTTTTCGCAATTCAGCTGCTCAAAACGCTTAACCAGAATGGCCTAGGGAGAAAATACACATACCGCTGTAATCGGGCTAGTTTCTACTTTCAGATGCAATAGGACTTTTTGGGTTAGGTCAATCCGTTCGCGAGATATGGGAGTTTGAAGCCAAGAAATGGTTGGGAAGGCAAAAAATTTTTCGCAATTCAGCTGCTCCAAACGCTTAACCAGAATGGCCTAGGGAAAAAATACACACACCGTTGTAATCGGGCGAGTTTCTACTTTCAGATGCAATAGGAATTTTTGGGTTAGGTCAATCCGTTCGCGAGGTATGGGAGTTTGAAGCCAAGAAATGGTAGAGAGGGCAAAAAATTTTTCGCAATTCTGCTGCTCCAAACGCTTAACCAGAATTGCCTAGGGAAAAAATACACATACCGCTGTAATCGGGCGAGTTCCTACTTTCAGATGCAATAGGAATTTTTGGGTTAGGTCAATCCGTTCGCGAGATATGGGAGTTTGAAGCCAAGAAATGGTTGAGAAGGCAAAAAATTTTTCGCAATTCAGCTGCTCCAAACGCTTAACCAGAATGGCCTAGGGAAAAAATACACACACCGTTGTAATCGGGCGAGTTTCTACTTTCAGATGCAATAGGAATTTTTGGGTTAGGTCAATCCGTTCGCGAGATATGGGAGTTTGAAGCCTAGAAATGGTTGAGAAGGCAAAAAATTTTTCGCAATTCTTGTGCTCCAAACGCTTAACCAGAATGGCCTAGGGACAAAATACACATACCGTTGTAATCGGGCTAGTTTCTACTTTCAGATGCAATAGGAATTTTTGGGTGAGGTCAATCCGTTCGCGAGATATGGGAGTTTGAAGCCAAGAAATGGTTGAGAAGGCAAAAAATTTTTCGCAATTCTTGTGCTCCAAACGCTTAACCAGAATGGCCTAGGGACAAAGTACACATACCGTTGTAATCGGGCTAGTTTCTACTTTCAGATGCAATAGGAATTTGTGGCTTTGGTCAATCCATTCGCGAGATATGGGAGTTTGAAGCTAAGAAATGGTTGAGGAGACAATAAATTTTTCGCAATTCTGCTGCTCCAAACGCTTAACCAGAATGGCCTAGGGAAAAAATAAACATACCGTTGTAATCGGGCGAGTTTCTACTTTCAGATGCAACAGCAATTTTTGGGTTAGGTCAATCCGTTCACGAGATATGGTAGTTTGAAGCTAAGAAATTTTTGAGAAGAAAACAAATTTTTCGCAATTCTGCTGCTCCAAACGCTTAACCAGAATGGCCTAGGGAAAAAATACACATACCGTTGTTATCGGGCGAGTTTCTACTTTCAGATGCAATTGGAATTTTTGGGTTAGGTCAATCCGTTCGCGAGATATGGGTGTTTGGGCCAAGAAATGGTTGAGAAGGCAAAAAATTTTTCGCAATTCTGCTGCTCCAAACGCTTAACCAGAATGGCCTAGGGAGAAAATACACATACCGTTGTAATCGGGCTAGTTTCTACTTTCAGATGCAATAGGAATTTTTGGGTGAGGTCAATCCGTTCGCGAGATATGGGAGTTTGAAGCCAAGAAATGGTTGAGAAGGCAAAAAATTTTTCGCAATTCAGCTGCTCCAAACGCTTAACCAGAATGGCCTAGGGAGAAAATACACATACCGCTGTAATCGGGCTAGTTTCTACTTTCAGATGCTATAGGACTTTTTGGGTTAGGTCAATCCGTTCGCGAGATATGGGAGTTTGAAGCCAAGAAATGGTTGGGAAGGCAAAAAATTTTTCGCAATTCAGCTGCTCCAAACGCTTAACCAGAATGGCCTAGGGAAAAAATACACACACCGTTGTAATCGGGCGAGTTTCTACTTTCAGATGCAATAAGAATTTTTGGGTTAGGTCAATCCGTTCGCGAGGTATGGGAGTTTGAAGCCAAGAAATGGTAGAGAGGGCAAAAAATTTTTCGCAATTCTGCTGCTCCAAACGCTTAACCAGAATCGCCTAGGGAAAAAATACACATACCGCTGTAATCGGGCGAGTTCCTACTTTCAGATGCAATAGGAATTTTTGGGTTATGTCAATCCGTTCGCGAGATATGGGAGTTTGAAGCCAAGAAATGGTTGAGAAGGCAAAAAATTTTTCGCAATTCAGCTGCTCCAAACGCTTAACCAGAATGGCCTAGGGAAAAAATACACACACCGTTGTAATCGGGCGAGTTTCTATTTTCAGATGCATTAGGAATTTTTGGGTTAGGTCAATCCGTTCGCGAGATATGGGAGTTTGAAGCCTGGAAATGGTTGAGAAGGCAAAAAATTTTTCGCAATTCTTGTGCTCCAAACGCTTAACCAGAATGGCCTAGGGACAAAATACACATACCGTTGTAATCGGGCTAGTTTCTACTTTCAGATGCAATAGGAATTTTTGGGTGAGATCAATCCGTTCGCGAGATATGGGAGTTTGAAGCCAAGAAATGGTTGAGAAGGCAAAAAATTTTTCGCAATTCTGCTGCTCCAAACGCTTAACCAGAATGGCCTAGGGAGAAAATACACATACCGTTGTAATCGGGCTAGTTTCTACTTTCAGACGCAGCAGGAATTTGTGGGTTTGGTCAATCCATTCGCGAGATATGGGACTTTGAAACTAAGAAATGGTTGAGAAGACAACAAATTTTTCGCAATTCTGCTGAACCAAACGCTTAACAAGAATGGGCTAGGGAAAAAATACACACACCGTTGTAATCGGGCGAGTTTCTACTTTCAGATGCAATAGGAATTTTTGGGTTAGGTCAATCCGTTCGCGAGGTATGGGAGTTTGAAGCCAAGAAATGGTAGAGAAGGCAAAAAATTTTTCGCAATTCTGCTGCTCCAAACGCTTAACCAGAATGGCCTAGGGAAAAAATACACACACCGTTGTAATCGGGCGAGTTTCTACTTTCAGATGCAATAGGAATTTTTGGGTTAGGTCAATCCGTTCGCGAGATATGGGAGTTTGAAGCCAAGAAATGGTTGAGAAGGCAAAAAATTTTTCGCAATTCTTGTGCTCCAAACGCTTAACAGGAATGGCCTAGGGAAAAAATACACATACCGTTGTAACCGGGCGAGTTTCTACTTTCAGATGCAACAGGAATTTTTGGGTTAGGTCAATCCGTTCGCGAGATATGGGAGTTTGAAGCTAAGAAATGGTTGAGGAGACAATAAATTTTTCGCAATTCTGCTGCTCCAAACGCTTAACCAGAATGGCCTAGGGAAAAAATAAACATACCGTTGTAATCGGGCGAGTTTCTACTTTCAGATGCAATTGGAATTTTTGGATTAGGTCAAACCGTTCGCGAGATATGGGAGTTTGGGCCAAGAAATGGTTGAGAAGGCAAAAAATTTTTCGCAATTCTGCTGCTCCAAACGCTTAACCAGAATGGCCTAGGGAGAAAATACACATACCGTTGTAATCGGGCTAGTTTCTACTTTCAGATGCAATAGGAATTTTTGGGTGAGGTCAATCCGTTCGCGAGATATGGGAGTTTGAAGCCAAGAAATGGTTGAGAAGGCAAAAAATTTTTCGCAATTCTGCTGCTCCAAACGCTTAACCAGAATGGCCTAGGGAAAAAATACACATACCGTTGTAATCGGGCGAGTTTCTACTTTCAGATGCAATTGGAATTTTTGGGTTAGGTCAATCCGTTCGCGAGATATGGGAGTTTGAGCCAAGAAATGGTTGAGAAGGCAAAAAATTTTTCGCAATTCTGCTGCTCCAAACGCTTAACCAGAATGGCCTAGGGAGAAAATACACATACCGTTGTAATCGGGCTAGTTTCTACTTTCAGATGCAATAGGAATTTTTGGGTGAGGTCAATCCGTTCGCGAGATATGGGAGTTTGAAGCCAAGAAATGGTTGAGAAGGCAAAAAATTTTTCGCAATTCTGCTGCTCCAAACGCTTAACCAGAATGGCCTAGGGAAAAAATACACACACCGTTGTAATCGGGCGAGTTTCTACTTTCAGATGCAATAGGAATTTTTGGATTAGGTCAATCCGTTCGCGAGGTATGGGAGTTTGAAGCCAAGAAATGGTAGAGAAGGCAAAAAATTTTTCGCAATTCTGCTGCTCCAAACGCTTAACCAGAATGGCCTAGGGAAAAAATACACACACCGTTGTAATCGGGCGAGTTTCTACTTTCAGATGCAATAGGAATTTTTGGGTTAGGTCAATCCGTTCGCGAGGTATGGGAGTTTGAAGCCAAGAAATGGTTGAGAAGAAAACAAATTTTTCGCAATTCTGCTGCTCCAAACGCTTAACCAGAATTGCCTAGGGAAAAAATACACATACCGCTGTAATCGGGCGAGTTCCTACTTTCAGATGCAATAGGAATTTTTGGGTTAGGTCAATCCGTTCGCGAGATATGGGAGTTTGAAGCCAAGAAATGGTTGAGAAGGCAAAAAATTTCCGCAATTCAGCTGCTCCAAACGCTTAACCAGAATGGCCTAGGGAAAAAATACACACACCGTTGTAATCGGGCGAGTTTCTACTTTCAGATGCAATAGGAATTTTTGGTTAGGTCAATCCGTTCGCGAGATATGGGAGTTTGAAGCCAAGAAATGGTTGAGAAGGCAAAAAATTTTTCGCAATTCTGCTGCTCCAAACGCCTTTAACCAGAATGGCCTAGGGAAAAAATAAACATACCGTTGTAATCGGGCGAGTTTCTACTTTCAGATGCAATAGGAATTTTTGGGTGAGGTCAATCCGTTTGCGAGATATGGGAGTTTGAAGCCAAGAAATGGTTGAGAAGGCAAACAATTTTTCGCAATTCTGCTGCTCCAAACGCTTAACCAGAATGGCCTAGGGAGAAAATGCACATACCGTTGTAATCGGGCTAGTTTCTACTTTCACACGCAGCAGGAATTTGTGGGTTTGGTCAATCCATTCGCGAGATATGGGACTTTGAAACTAAGAAATGGTTGAGAAGACAACAAATTTTTCGCAATTCTGCTGAACCAAACGCTTAACAAGAATGGGCTAGGGAAAAAATACACACACCGTTGTAATCGGGCGAGCTTCTACTTTCAGATGCAATAGGAATTTTTGGGTTAGGTCAATCCGTTCGCGAGGTATGGGAGTTTGAAGCCAAGAAATGGTAGAGAAGGCAAAAAATTTTTCGCAATTCTGCTGCTCCAAACGCTTAACCAGAATGGCCTAGGGAAAAAATACACACACCGTTGTAATCGGGCGAGTTTCTACTTTCAGATGCAATAGGAATTTTTGGGTTAGGTCAATCCGTTCGCGAGATATGGGAGTTTGAAGCCAAGAAATGGTTGAGAAGGCAAAAAATTTTTCGCAATTCTTGTGCTCCAAACGCTTAACAGGAATGGCCTAGGGAAAAAATACACATACCGTTGTAACCGGGCGAGTTTCTACTTTCAGATGCAATAGGAATTTTTGGGTTAGGTCAATCCGTTTGCGAGATATGGGAGTTTGAAGCTAAGAAATGGTTGAGGAGACAATAAATTTTTCGCAATTCTGCTGCTCCAAACGCTTAACCAGAATGGCCTAGGGAAAAAATAAACATACCGTTGTTATCGGGCGAGTTTGTACTTTCAGATGCAATTGGAATTTTTGGGTTAGGTCAATCCGTTCGCGAGATATGGGAGTTTGGGCCAAGAAATGGTTGAGAAGGCAAAAAATTTTTCGCAATTTTGCTGCTCCAAACGCTTAACCAGAATGGCCTAGGGAGAAAATACACATACCGTTGTAATCGGGCTAGTTTCTACTTTCAGATGCAATAGGAATTTTTGGGTGAGGTCAATCCGTTCGCGAGATATGGGAGTTTGAAGCCAAGAAATGGTTGAGAAGGCAAAAAATTTTTCGCAATTCAGCTGCTCCAAACGCTTAACCAGAATGGCCTAGGGAGAAAATACACATACCGCTGTAATCGGGCTAGTTTCTACTTTCAGATGCAATAGGACTTTTTGGGTTAGGTCAATCCGTTCGCGAGATATGGGAGTTTGAAGCCAAGAAATGGTTGGGAAGGCAAAAAATTTTTCGCAATTCAGCTGCTCCAAACGCTTAACCAGAATGGCCTAGGGAAAAAATACACACACCGTTGTAATCGGGCGAGTTTCTACTTTCAGATGCAATAGGAATTTTTGGGTTAGGTCAATCCGTTCGCGAGGTCTGGGAGTTTGAAGCCAAGAAATGGTAGAGAGGGCAAAAAATTTTTCGCAATTCTGCTGCTCCAAACGCTTAACCAGAATTGCCTAGGGAAAAAATACACATACCGCTGTAATCGGGCGAGTTCCTACTTTCAGATGCAATAGGAATTTTTGGGTTAGGTCAATCCGTTCGCGAGATATGGGAGTTTGAAGCCAAGAAATGGTTGAGAAGGCAAAAAATTTTTCGCAATTCAGCTGCTCCAAACGCTTAACCAGAATGGCCTAGGGAAAAAATACACACACCGTTGTAATCGGGCGAGTTTCTACTTTCAGATGCAATAGGAATTTTTGGGTTAGGTCAATCCGTTCGCGAGATATGGGAGTTTGAAGCCTAGAAATGGTTGAGAAGGCAAAAAATTTTTCGCAATTCTTGTGCTCCAAACGCTTAACCAGAATGGCCTAGGGACAAAATACACATACCGTTGTAATCGGGCTAGTTTCTACTTTCAGATGCAATAGGAATTTTTGGGTGAGGTCAATCCGTTCGCGAGATATGGGAGTTTGAAGCCAAGAAATGGTTGAGAAGGCAAAAAATTTTTCGCAATTCTTGTGCTCCAAACGCTTAACCAGAATGGCCTAGGGACAAAGTACACATACCGTTGTAATCGGGCTAGTTTCTACTTTCAGATGCAATAGGAATTTGTGGCTTTGGTCAATCCATTCGCGAGATATGGGAGTTTGAAGCTAAGAAATGGTTGAGGAGACAATAAATTTTTCGCAATTCTGCTGCTCCAAACGCTTAACCAGAATGGCCTAGGGAAAAAATAAACATACCGTTGTAATCGGGCGAGTTTCTACTTTCAGATGCAACAGCAATTTTTGGGTTAGGTCAATCCGTTCACGAGATATGGGAGTTTGAAGCTAAGAAATTTTTGAGAAGAAAACAAATTTTTCGCAATTCTGCTGCTCCAAACGCTTAACCAGAATGGCCTAGGGAAAAAATACACATACCGTTGTTATCGGGCGAGTTTCTACTTTCAGATGCAATTGGAATTTTTGGGTTAGGTCAATCCGTTCGCGAGATATGGGAGTTTGGGCCAAGAAATGGTTGAGAAGGCAAAAAATTTTTCGCAATTCTGCTGCTCCAAACGCTTAACCAGAATGGCCTAGGGAGAAAATACACATACCGTTGTAATCGGGCTAGTTTCTACTTTCAGATGCAATAGGAATTTTTGGGTGAGGTCAATCCGTTCGCGAGATATGGGAGTTTGAAGCCAAGAAATGGTTGAGAAGGCAAAAAATTTTTCGCAATTCAGCTGCTCCAAACGCTTAACCAGAATGGCCTAGGGAGAAAATACACATACCGCTGTAATCGGGCTAGTTTCTACTTTCAGATGCTATGGGACTTTTTGGGTTAGGTCAATCCGTTCGCGAGATATGGGAGTTTGAAGCCAAGAAATGGTTGGGAAGGCAAAAAATTTTTCGCAATTCAGCTGCTCCAAACGCTTAACCAGAATGGCCTAGGGAAAAAATACACACACCGTTGTAATCGGGCGAGTTTCTACTTTCAGATGCAATAAGAATTTTTGGGTTAGGTCAATCCGTTCGCGAGGTATGGGAGTTTGAAGCCAAGAAATGGTAGAGAGGGCAAAAAATTTTTCGCAATTCTGCTGCTCCAAACGCTTAACCAGAATCGCCTAGGGAAAAAATACACATACCGCTGTAATCGGGCGAGTTCCTACTTTCAGATGCAATAGGAATTTTTGGGTTATGTCAATCCGTTCGCGAGATATGGGAGTTTGAAGCCAAGAAATGGTTGAGAAGGCAAAAAATTTTTCGCAATTCAGCTGCTCCAAACGCTTAACCAGAATGGCCTAGGGAAAAAATACACACACCGTTGTAATCGGGCGAGTTTCTATTTTCAGATGCATTAGGAATTTTTGGGTTAGGTCAATCCGTTCGCGAGATATGGGAGTTTGAAGCCTGGAAATGGTTGAGAAGGCAAAAAATTTTTCGCAATTCTTGTGCTCCAAACGCTTAACCAGAATGGCCTAGGGACAAAATACACATACCGTTGTAATCGGGCTAGTTTCTACTTTCAGATGCAATAGGAATTTTTGGGTGAGATCAATCCGTTCGCGAGATATGGGAGTTTGAAGCCAAGAAATGGTTGAGAAGGCAAAAAATTTTTCGCAATTCTGCTGCTCCAAACGCTTAACCAGAATGGCCTAGGGAGAAAATACACATACCGTTGTAATCGGGCTAGTTTCTACTTTCAGACGCAGCAGGAATTTGTGGGTTTGGTCAATCCATTCGCGAGATATGGGACTTTGAAACTAAGAAATGGTTGAGAAGACAACAAATTTTTCGCAATTCTGCTGAACCAAACGCTTAACAAGAATGGGCTAGGGAAAAAATACACAAACCGTTGTAATCGGGCGAGTTTCTACTTTCAGATGCAATAGGAATTTTTGGGTTAGGTCAATCCGTTCGCGAGGTATGGGAGTTTGAAGCCAAGAAATGGTAGAGAAGGCAAAAAATTTTTCGCAATTCTGCTGCTCCAAACGCTTAACCAGAATGGCCTAGGGAAAAAATACACACACCGTTGTAATCGGGCGAGTTTCTACTTTCAGATGCAATAGGAATTTTTGGGTTAGGTCAATCCGTTCGCGAGATATGGGAGTTTGAAGCCAAGAAATGGTTGAGAAGGCAAAAAATTTTTCGCAATTCTTGTGCTCCAAACGCTTAACAGGAATGGCCTAGGGAAAAAATACACATACCGTTGTAACCGGGCGAGTTTCTACTTTCAGATGCAACAGGAATTTTTGGGTTAGGTCAATCCGTTCGCGAGATATGGGAGTTTGAAGCTAAGAAATGGTTGAGGAGACAATAAATTTTTCGCAATTCTGCTGCTCCAAACGCTTAACCAGAATGGCCTAGGGAAAAAATAAACATACCGTTGTAATCGGGCGAGTTTCTACTTTCAGATGCAATTGGAATTTTTGGATTAGGTCAAACCGTTCGCGAGATATGGGAGTTTGGGCCAAGAAATGGTTGAGAAGGCAAAAAATTTTTCGCAATTCTGCTGCTCCAAACGCTTAACCAGAATGGCCTAGGGAGAAAATACACATACCGTTGTAATCGGGCTAGTTTCTACTTTCAGATGCAATAGGAATTTTTGGGTGATGTCAATCCGTTCGCGAGATATGGTAGTTTGAAGCCAAGAAATGGTTGAGAAGGCAAAAAATTTTTCGCAATTCAGCTGCTCCAAACGCTTAACCAGAATGGCCTAGGGAGAAAATACACATACCGCTGTAATCGGGCTAGTTTCTACTTTCAGATGCAATAGGACTTTTTGGGTTAGGTCAATCCGTTCGCGAGATATGGGAGTTTGAAGCCAAGAAATGGTTGGGAAGGCAAAAAATTTTTCGCAATTCAGCTGCTCCAAACGCTTAACCAGAATGGCCTAGGGAAAAAATACACACACCGTTGTAATCGGGCGAGTTTCTACTTTCAGATGCAATAGGAATTTTTGGGTTAGGTCAATCCGTTCGCGAGATATGGGAGTTTGAAGCCTAGAAATGGTTGAGAAGGCAAAAAATTTTCGCAATTCTTGTGCTCCAAACGCTTAACCAGAATGGCCTAGGGACAAAATACACATACCGTTGTAATCGGGCTAGTTTCTACTTTCAGATGCAATAGGAATTTTTGGGTGAGGTCAATCCGTTCGCGAGATATGGGAGTTTGAAGCCAAGAAATGGTTGAGAAGGCAAAAAATTTTTCGCAATTCTTGTGCTCCAAACGCTTAACCAGAATGGCCTAGGGACAAAATACACATACCGTTGTAATCGGGCTAGTTTCTACTTTCAGATGCAATAGGAATTTGTGGCTTTGGTCAATCCATTCGCGAGATATGGGAGTTTGAAGCTAAGAAATGGTTGAGGACACAATAAATTTTTCGCAATTCTGCTGCTCCAAACGCTTAACCAGAATGGCCTAGGGAAAAAATACACATACCGTTGTTATCGGGCGAGTTTCTACTTTCAGATGCAATTGGAATTTTTGGGTTAGGTCAATTCGTTCGCGAGATATGGGAGTTTGGGCCAAGAAATGGTTGAGAAGGCAAAAAATTTTTCGCAATTCTGCTGCTCCAAACGCTTAACCAGAATGGCCTAGGGAGAAAATACACATACCGTTGTAATCGGGCTAGTTTCTACTTTCAGATGCAATAGGAATTTTTGGGTTAGGTCAATCCGTTCGCGAGGTATGGGAGTTTGAAGCCAAGAAATGGTAGAGAGGGCCAAAAATTTTTCGCAATTCTGCTGCTCCAAACGCTTAACCAGAATTGCCTAGGGAAAAAATACACATACCGCTGTAATCGGGCGAGTTCCTACTTTCAGATGCAATAGGAATTTTTGGGTTAGGTCAATCCGTTCGCGAGATATGGGAGTTTGAAGCCAAGAAATGGTTGAGAAGCCAAACAATTTTTCGCAATTCAGCTGCTCCAAACGCTTAACCTGAATGGCCTAGGGAAAAAATACACACACCGTTGTAATCGGGCGAGTTTCTACTTTCAGATGCAATAGGAATTTTTGGGTTAGGTCAATCCGTTCGCGAGATATGGGAGTTTGAAGCCTAGAAATGGTTGAGAAGGCAAAAAATTTTTCGCAATTCTTGTGCTCCAAACGCTTAACCAGAATGGCCTAGGGACAAAATACACATACCGTTGTAATCGGGCTAGTTTCTACTTTCAGATGCAATAGGAATTTTTGGGTGAGGTCAATCCGTTCGCGAGATATGGGAGTTTGAAGCCAAGAAATGGTTGAGAAGGCAAAAAATTTTTCGCAATTCTTGTGCTCCAAACGCTTAACCAGAATGGCCTAGGGAAAAAATACACATACCGTTGTTATCGGGCGAGTTTCTACTTTCAGATGCAATTGGAATTCTTGGGTTAGGTCAATCCGTTCGCGAGATATGGGAGTTTGGGCCAAGAAATGGTTGAGAAGGCAAAAAATTTTTCGCAATTCTGCTGCTCCAAACGCTTAACCAGAATGGCCTAGGGAGAAAATACACATACCGTTGTAATCGGGCTAGTTTCTACTTTCAGATGCAATAGGAATTTTTGGGTGAGGTCAATCCGTTCGCGAGATATGGGAGTTTGAAGCCAAGAAATGGTTGAGAAGGCAAAAAATTTTTCGCAATTCAGCTGCTCCAAACGCTTAACCAGAATGGCCTAGGGAGAAAATACACATACCGCTGTAATCGGGCTAGTTTCTACTTTCAGATGCAATAGGACTTTTTGGGTTAGGTCAATCCGTTCGCGAGATATGGGAGTTTGAAGCCAAGAAATGGTTGGGAAGGCAAAAAATTTTTCCCAATTCAGCTGCTCCAAACGCTTAACCAGAATGGCCTAGGGAAAAAATACACACACCGTTGTAATCGGGCGAGTTTCTACTTTCAGATGCAATAGGAATTTTTGGGTTAGGTCAATCCGTTCGCGAGGTATGGGAGTTTGAAGCCAAGAAATGGTAGAGAGGGCAAAAAATTTTTCGCAATTCTGCTGCTCCAAACGCTTAACCAGAATTGCCTAGGGAAAAAATACACATACCGCTGTAATCGGGCGAGTTCCTACTTCCAGATGCAATAGGAATTTTTGGGTTAGGTCAATCCGTTCGCGAGATATGGGAGTTTGAAGCCTAGAAATGGTTGAGAAGGCAAAAAATTTTTCGCAATTCTTGTGCTCCAAACGCTTAACCAGAATGGCCTAGGGACAAAATACACATACCGTTGTAATCGGGCTAGTTTCTACTTTCAGATGCAATAGGAATTTTTGGGTGAGGTCAATCCGTTCGCGAGATATGGGAGTTTGAAGCCAAGAAATGGTTGAGAAGGCAAAAAATTTTTCGCAATTCTGCTGCTCCAAACGCTTAACCAGAATGGCCTAGGGAGAAAATACACATACCGTTGTAATCGGGCTAGTTTCTACTTTCAGACGCAGCAGGAATTTGTGGGTTTGGTCAATCCATTCGCGAGATATGGGACTTTGAAACTATGAAATGGTTGAGAAGACAACAAATTTTTCGCAATTCTGCTGAACCAAACGCTTAACAAGAATGGGCTAGGGAGAAAATACACACACCGTTGTAATCGGTCGAGTTTCTACTTTCAGATGCAATAGGAATTTTTGGGTTAGGTCAATCCGTTCGCGAGATATGGGAGTTTGAAGCCAAGAAATGGTTGAGAAGGCAAAAAATTTTTCGCAATTCTTGTGCTCCAAACGCTTAACAGGAATGGCCTAGGGAAAAAATACACATACCGTTGTAACCGGGCGAGTTTCTACTTTCAGATGCAACAGGAATTTTTGGGTTAGGTCAATCCGTTCGCGAGATATGGGAGTTTGAAGCTAAGAAATGGTTGAGGAGACAATAAATTTTTCGCAATTCTGCTGCTCCAAACGCTTAACCAGAATGGCCTAGGGAAAAAATAAACATACCGTTGTAATCGGGCGAGTTTCTACTTTCAGATGCAATTGGAATTTTTGGGTTAGGTCAATCCGTTCGCGAGATATGGGAGTTTGGGCCAAGAAATGGTTGAGAAGGCAAAAAATTTTTCGCAATTCTGCTGCTCCAAACGCTTAACCAGAATGGCCTAGGGAGAAAATACACTTACCGTTGTAATCGGGCTAGTTTCTACTTTCAGATGCAACAGGAATTTTTGGGTTAGGTCAATCCGTTCGCGAGATATGGGAGTTTGAAGCTAAGAAATGGTTGAGAAGACAACAAATTTTTCGCAATTCTGCTGCTCCAAACGCTTAACCAGAATGGCCTAGGGAAAAAATACACACACCGTTGTAATCGGGCGAGTTTCTACTTTCAGATGCAATAGGAATTTTTGGGTTAGGTCAATCCGTTCGCGAGATATGGGAGTTTGAAGCCAAGAAATGGTTGAGAAGTCAAAAAATTTTTCGCAATTCTGCTGCTCCAAACGCTTAACCAGAATGGCCTAGGGAGAAAATACACATACCGCTGTAATCGGGCTAGTTTCTACTTTCAGATGCAATAGGACTATTTGGGTTAGGTCAATCCGTTCGCGAGATATGGGAGTTTGAAGCCAAGAAATGGTTGAGAAGTCAAAAAATTTTTCGCAATTCTGCTGCTCCAAACGCTTAACCAGAATGGCCTAGGGAGAAAATACACATACCGCTGTAATCGGGCTAGTTTCTACTTTCAGATGCAATAGGACTTTTTGGGTTAGGTCAATCCGTTCGCGAGATATGGGAGTTTGAAGCCAAGAAATGGTTGAGAAGGCAAAAAATTTTTCGCAATTCAGCTGCTCCAAACGCTTTACCAGAATGGCCTAGGGAAAAAATACACACACCGTTGTAATCGGGCGAGTTTCTACTTTCAGATGCAATAGGAATTTTTGGGTTAGGTCAATCCGTTCGCGAGGTATGGGAGTTTGAAGCCAAGAAATGGTAGAGAAGGCAAAAAATTTTTCGCAATTCTGCTGCTCCAAACGCTTAACCAGAATCGCCTAGGGAAAAAATACACATACCGCTGTAATCGGGCGAGTTCCTACTTTCAGATGCAATAGGAATTTTTGGGTTAGGTCAATCCGTTCGCGAGATATGGGAGTTTGAAGCCAAGAAATGGTTGAGAAGGCAAAAAATTTTTCGCAATTCTTCTGCTCCAAACGCTTAACAGGAATGGCCTAGGGAAAAAATACACATACCGTTGTAATCGGGCGAGTTTCTACTTTCAGATGCAATTGGAATTTTTGGGTTAGGTCAATCCGTTCGCGAGATATGGGAGTTTGAGCCAAGAAATGGTTGAGAAGGCAAAAAATTTTTCGCAATTCTGCTGCTCCAAACGCTTAACCAGAATGGCCTAGGGAGAAAATACCCATACCGTTGTAATCGGGCTAGTTTCTACTTTCAGATGCAATAGGAATTTTTGGGTGAGGTCAATCCGTTCGCGAGATATGGGAGTTTGAAGCCAAGAAATGGTTGAGAAGGCAAAAAATTTTTCGCAATTCTGCTGCTCCAAACGCTTAACCAGAATGGCCTAGGGAGAAAATACACATACCGTTGTAATCGGGCTAGTTTTTACTTTCAGACGCAGCAGGAATTTGTGGCTTTGGTCAATCCATTCGCGAGATATGGGACTTTGAAACTAAGAAATGGTTGAGATGACAACAAATTTTTCGCAGTTCTGCTGAACCAAACGCTTAACAAGAATGGGCTATGGAAAAAATACACATACCGTTGTAATCGGGCGAGTTTCTACTTTCAGATGCAACAGCAATTTTTGGGTTAGGTCAATCCGTTCGCGAGATATGGGAGTTTGAAGCTAAGAAATGGTTGAGAAGGCAGAAAATTTTTCGCAATTCTGCTGCTCCAAACGCTTAACCAGAATGGCCTAGGGAAAAAATACACATACCGTTGTAATCGGGCGAGTTTCTACTTTCAGATGCAATTGGAATTTTTGGGTTAGGTCAATCCGTTCGCGAGATATGGGAGTTTGGGCCAAGAAATGGTTGAGAAGGCAAAAAATTTTTCGCAATTCTGCTGCTCCAAACGCTTAACCAGAATGGCCTCGGGAGAAAATACACATACCGTTGTAATCGCGCTAGTTTCTACTTTCAGATGCAATAGGAATTTTTGGGTGAGGTCAGTCCGTTCGCGAGATATGGGAGTTTGAAGCCAAGAAATGGTTGAGAAGGCAAAAAATTTTTCGCAATTCTGCTGCTCCAAACGCTTAACCAGAATGGCCTAGGGAGAAAATACACATACCGTTGTAATCGGGATAGTTTCTACTTTCAGACGCAGCAGGAATTTTTGGGTTTGGTCAATCCGTTCGCGAGATATGGGACTTTGAAACTAAGAAATGGTTGAGAAGACAACAAATTTTTCGCAATTCTGCTGAACCAAACGCTTAACAAGAATGGGCTATGGAAAAAATACACATACCGTTGTAATCGGGCGAGTTTCTACTTTCAGATGCAACAGCAATTTTTGGGTTAGGTCAATCCGTTCGCGAGATATGGGAGTTTGAAGCTAAGAAATGGTTGAGAAGACAACAAATTTTTCGCAATTCTGCTGCTCCAAACGCTTAACCAGAATGGCCTAGGGAAAAAATACACACACCGTTGTAATCGGGCGAGTTTCTACTTTCAGATGCAATAGGAATTTTTGGGTTAGGTCAATCCGTTCGCGAGATATGGGAGTTTGAAGCCAAGAAATGGTTGAGAAGGCAAAAAATTTTTCGCAATTCTGCTGCTCCAAACGCTTAACCAGAATGGCCTAGGGAAAAAATAAACATACCGTTGTAATCGGGCGAGTTTCTACTTTCAGATGCAATAGGAATTTTTGGGTGAGGTCAATCCGTTCGCGAGATATGGGAGTTTGAAGCCAAGAAATGGTTGAGAAGGCAAACAATTTTTCGCAATTCTGCTGCTCCAAACGCTTAACCAGAATGGCCTAGGGAGAAAATACACATACCGTTGTAATCGGGCTAGTTTCTACTTTCAGACGCAGCAGGAATTTGTGGGTTTGGTCAATCCATTCGCGAGATATGGGACTTTGAAACTAAGAAATGGTTGAGAAGACAACAAATTTTTCGCAATTCTGCTGAACCAAACGCTTAACAAGAATGGGCTAGGGAAAAAATACACACACCGTTGTAATCGGGCGAGTTTCTACTTTCAGATGCAATAGGAATTTTTGGGTTAGGTCAATCCGTTCGCGAGATATGGGAGTTTGAAGCCAAGAAATGGTTGAGAAGGCAAAAAATTTTTGCAATTCTTGTGCTCCAAACGCTTAACAGGAATGGCCTAGGGAAAAAATACACATACCGTTGTAACCGGGCGAGTTTCTACTTTCAGATGCAACAGGAATTTTTGGGTTAGGTCAATCCGTTCGCGAGATATGGGAGTTTGAAGCTAAGAAATGGTTGAGGAGACAATAAATTTTTCGCAATTCTGCTGCTCCAAACGCTTAACCAGAATGGCCTAGGGAAAAAATAAACATACCGTTGTAATCGGGCGAGTTTCTACTTTCAGATGCAACAGCAATTTTTGGGTTAGGTCAATCCGTTCACGAGATATGGGAGTTTGAAGCTAAGAAATGGTTGAGAAGAAAACAAATTTTTCGCAATTCTGCTGCTCCAAACGCTTAACCAGAATGGCCTAGGGAAAAAATACACATACCGTTGTTATCGGGCGAGTTTCTACTTTCAGATGCAATTGGAATTTTTGGGTTAGGTCAATCCGTTCGCGAGATATGGGAGTTTGGGCCAAGAAATGGTTGAGAAGGCAAAAAATTTTTCGCAATTCTGCTGCTCCAAACGCTTAACCAGAATGGCCTAGGGAGAAAATACACATACCGTTGTAATCGGGCTAGTTTCTACTTTCAGATGCAATAGGAATTTTTGGGTGAGGTCAATCCGTTCGCGAGATATGGGAGTTTGAAGCCAAGAAATGGTTGAGAAGGCAAAAATTTTTTCGCAATTCAGCTGCTCCAAACGCTTAACCAGAATGGCCTAGGGAGAAAATACACATACCGCTGTAATCGGGCTAGTTTCTACTTTCAGATGCAATAGGACTTTTTGGGTTAGGTCAATCCGTTCGCGAGATATGGGAGTTTGAAGCCAAGAAATGGTTGGGAAGGCAAAAAATTTTTCGCAATTCAGCTGCTGCAAACGCTTAACCAGAATGGCCTAGGGAAAAAATACACACACCGTTGTAATCGGGCGAGTTTCTACTTTCAGATGCAATAGGAATTTTTGGGTTAGGTCAATCCGTTCGCGAGGTATGGGAGTTTGAAGCCAAGAAATGGTAGAGAGGGCAAAAAATTTTTCGCAATTCTGCTGCTCCAAACGCTTAACCAGAATTGCCTAGGGAAAAAATACACATACCGCTGTAATCGGGCGAGTTCCTACTTTCAGATGCAATAGGAATTTTTGGGTTAGGTCAATCCGTTCGCGAGATATGGGAGTTTGAAGCCAAGAAATGGTTGAGAAGGCAAAAAATTTTTCGCAATTCAGCTGCTCCAAACGCTTAACCAGAATGGCCTAGGGAAAAAATACACACACCGTTGTAATCGGGCGAGTTTCTACTTTCAGATGCAATAGGAATTTTTGGGTTAGGTCAATCCGTTCGCGAGATATGGGAGTTTGAAGCCTAGAAATGGTTGAGAAGGCAAAAAATTTTTCGCAATTCTTGTGCTCCAAACGCTTAACCAGAATGGCCTAGGGACAAAATACACATACCGTTGTAATCGGGCTAGTTTCTACTTTCAGATGCAATAGGAATTTTTGGGTGAGGTCAATCCGTTCGCGAGATATGGGAGTTTGAAGCCAAGAAATGGTTGAGAAGGCAAAAAATTTTTCGCAATTCTGCTGCTCCAAACGCTTAACCAGAATGGCCTAGGGAGAAAATACACATACCGTTGTAATCGGGCTAGTTTCTACTTTCAGACGCAGCAGGAATTTGTGGGTTTGGTCAATCCATTCGCGAGATATGGGACTTTGAAACTAAGAAATGGTTGAGAAGACAACAAATTTTTCGCAATTCCGCTGAACCAAACGCTTAACAAGAATGGGCTAGGGAAAAAATACACACACCGTTGTAATCGGGCGAGGTTCTACTTTCAGATGCAATAGGAATTTTTGGGTTAGGTCAATCCGTTCGCGAGGTATGGGAGTTTGAAGCCAAGAAATGGTAGAGAAGGCAAAAAATTTTTCGCAATTCTGCTGCTCCAAACGCTTAACCAGAATGGCCTAGGGAGAAAATACACTTACCGTTGTAATCGGGCTAGTTTCTACTTTCAGATGCAACAGGAATTTTTGGGTTAGGTCAATCCGTTCGCGAGATATGGGAGTTTGAAGCTAAGAAATGGTTGAGAAGACAACAAATTTTTCGCAATTCTGCTGCTCCAAACGCTTAACCAGAATGGCCTAGGGAAGAAATACACACACCGTTGTAATCGGGCGAGTTTCTACTTTCAGATGCAATAGGAATTTTTGGGTTAGGTCAATCCGTTCGCGAGATATGGGAGTTTGAAGCCAAGAAATGGTTGAGAAGTCAAAAAATTTTTCGCAATTCTGCTGCTCCAAACGCTTAACCAGAATGGCCTAGGGAGAAAATACACATACCGCTGTAATCGGGCTAGTTTCTACTTTCAGATGCAATAGGACTTTTTGGGTTAGGTCAATCCGTTCGCGAGATATGGGAGTTTGAAGCCAAGAAATGGTTGAGAAGTCAAAAAATTTTTCGCAATTCTGCTGCTCCAAACGCTTAACCAAAATGGCCTAGGGAGAAAATACACATACCGCTGTAATCGGGCTAGTTTCTACTTTCAGATGCAATAGGACTTTTTGGGTTAGGTCAATCCGTTCGCGAGATATGGGAGTTTGAAGCCAAGAAATGGTTGAGAAGGCAAAAAATTTTTCGCAATTCAGCTGCTCCAAACGCTTAACCAGAATGGCCTAGGGAAAAATACACACACCGTTGTAATCGGGCGAGTTTCTACTTTCAGATGCAATAGGAATTTTTGGGTTAGGTCAATCCGTTCGCGAGATATGGGAGTTTGAAGCCTAGAAATGGTTGAGAAGGCAAAAAATTTTTCGCAATTCTTGTGCTCCAAACGCTTAACCAGAATGGCCTAGGGACAAAATACACATACCGTTGTAATCGGGCTAGTTTCTACTTTCAGATGCAATAGGAATTTTTGGGTGAGGTCAATCCGTTCGCGAGATATGGGAGTTTGAAGCCAAGAAATGGTTGAGAAGGCAAAAAATTTTTCGCAATTCTGCTGCTCCAAACGCTTAACCAGAATGGCCTAGGGAGAAAATACACATACCGTTGTAATCGGGCTAGTTTCTACTTTCAGACGCAGCAGGAATTTGTGGGTTTGGTCAATCCATTCGCGAGATATGGGACTTTGAAACTAAGAAATGGTTGAGAAGACAACAAATTTTTCGCAATTCCGCTGAACCAAACGCTTAACAAGAATGGGCTAGGGAAAAAATACACACACCGTTGTAATCGGGCGAGGTTCTACTTTCAGATGCAATAGGAATTTTTGGGTTAGGTCAATCCGTTCGCGAGGTATGGGAGTTTGAAGCCAAGAAATGGTAGAGAAGGCAAAAAATTTTTCGCAATTCTGCTGCTCCAAACGCTTAACCAGAATGGCCTAGGGAAAAAATACACACACCGTTGTAATCGGGCGAGTTTCTACTTTCAGATGCAATAGGAATTTTTGGGTTAGGTCAATCCGTTCGCGAGATATGGGAGTTTGAAGCCAAGAAATGGTTGAGAAGTCAAAAAATTTTTCGCAATTCTGCTGCTCCAAACGCTTAACCAAAATGGCCTAGGGAGAAAATACACATACCGCTGTAATCGGGCTAGTTTCTACTTTCAGATGCAATAGGACTTTTTGGGTTAGGTCAATCCGTTCGCGAGATATGGGAGTTTGAAGCCAAGAAATGGTTGAGAAGTCAAAAAATTTTTCGCAATTCTGCTGCTCCAAACGCTTAACCAGAATGGCCTAGGGAGAAAATACACATACCGCTGTAATCGGGCTAGTTTCTACTTTCAGATGCAATAGGACTTTTTGGGTTAGGTCAATCCGTTCGCGAGATATGGGAGTTTGAAGCCAAGAAATGGTTGGGAAGGCAAAAAATTTTTCGCAATTCAGCTGCTGCAAACGCTTAACCAGAATGGCCTAGGGAAAAAATACACACACCGTTGTAATCGGGCGAGTTTCTACTTTCAGATGCAATAGGAATTTTTGGGTTAGGTCAATCCGTTCGCGAGGTATGGGAGTTTGAAGCCAAGAAATGGTAGAGAGGGCAAAAAATTTTTCGCAATTCTGCTGCTCCAAACGCTTAACCAGAATTGCCTAGGGAAAAAATACACATACCGCTGTAATCGGGCGAGTTCCTACTTTCAGATGCAATAGGAATTTTTGGGTTAGGTCAATCCGTTCGCGAGATATGGGAGTTTGAAGCCAAGAAATGGTTGAGAAGGCAAAAAATTTTTCGCAATTCAGCTGCTCCAAACGCTTAACCAGAATGGCCTAGGGAAAAATACACACACCGTTGTAATCGGGCGAGTTTCTACTTTCAGATGCAATAGGAATTTTTGGGTTAGGTCAATCCGTTCGCGAGATATGGGAGTTTGAAGCCTAGAAATGGTTGAGAAGGCAAAAAATTTTTCGCAATTCTTGTGCTCCAAACGCTTAACCAGAATGGCCTAGGGACAAAATACACATACCGTTGTAATCGGGCTAGTTTCTACTTTCAGATGCAATAGGAATTTTTGGGTGAGGTCAATCCGTTCGCGAGATATGGGAGTTTGAAGCCAAGAAATGGTTGAGAAGGCAAAAAATTTTTCGCAATTCTGCTGCTCCAAACGCTTAACCAGAATGGCCTAGGGAGAAAATACACATACCGTTGTAATCGGGCTAGTTTCTACTTTCAGACGCAGCAGGAATTTGTGGGTTTGGTCAATCCATTCGCGAGATATGGGACTTTGAAACTAAGAAATGGTTGAGAAGACAACAAATTTTTCGCAATTCCGCTGAACCAAACGCTTAACAAGAATGGGCTAGGGAAAAAATACACACACCGTTGTAATCGGGCGAGGTTCTACTTTCAGATGCAATGGGAATTTTTGGGTTAGGTCAATCCGTTCGCGAGGTATGGGAGTTTGAAGCCAAGAAATGGTAGAGAAGGCAAAAAATTTTTCGCAATTCTGCTGCTCCAAACGCTTAACCAGAATGGCCTAGGGAAAAAATACACACACCGTTGTAATCGGGCGAGTTTCTACTTTCAGATGCAATAGGAATTTTTGGGTTAGGTCAATCCGTTCGCGAGATATGGGAGTTTGAAGCCAAGAAATGGTTGAAAAGGCAAAAAATTTTTCGCAATTCTTGTGCTCCAAACGCTTAACCAGAATGGCCTAGGGACAAAATACACATACCGTTGTAATCGGGCTAGTTTCTACTTTCAGATGCAATAGGAATTTTTGGGTGAGGTCAATCCGTTCGCGAGATATGGGAGTTTGAAGCCAAGAAATGGTTGAGAGGGCAAAAAATTTTTCGCAATTCTGCTGAACCAAACGATTAACAAGAATGGGCTAGTGAAAAAATACACATACCGTTGTAATCGGGCTAGTTTCTACTTTCAGATGCAATAGGAATTTGTGGGTGAGGTCAATCCGTTCGCGAGATATGGGAGTTTGAAGCCAAGAAATGGTTGAGAAGGCAAACAATTTTTCGCAATTCTGCTGCTCCAAACGCTTAACCAGAATGGCCTAGGGAGAAAATACACATACCGTTGTAATCGGGCTAGTTTTTACTTTCAGACGCAGCAGGAATTTGTGGCTTTGGTCAATCCATTCGCGAGATATGGGACTTTGAAACTAAGAAATGGTTGAGATGACAACAAATTTTTCGCAGTTCTGCTGAACCAAACGCTTAACAAGAATGGGCTATGGAAAAAATACACATACCGTTGTAATCGGGCGAGTTTCTACTTTCAGATACAACAGCAATTTTTGGGTTAGGTCAATCCGTTCGCGAGATATGGGAGTTTGAAGCTAAGAAATGGTTGAGAAGGCAGAAAATTTTTCGCAATTCTGCTGCTCCAAACGCTTAACCAGAATGGCCTAGGGAAAAAATACACATACCGTTGTAATCGGGCGAGTTTCTACTTTCAGATGCCATAGGAATTTTTGGGTTAGGTCAATCCGTTCGCGAGATATGGGAGTTTGGGCCAGGAAATGGTTGAGAAGGCAAAAAATTTTTCGCAATTCTGCTGCTCCAAACGCTTAACCAGAATGGCCTAGGGAGAAAATACACATACCGTTGGAATCGGGCTAGTTTCTACTTTCAGATGCAATAGGAATTTTTGGGTGAGGTCAATCCGTTCGCGAGATATGGGAGTTTGAAGCCAAGAAATGGTTGAGAAGGCAAAAAATTTTTCGCAATTCTGCTGCTCCAAACGCTTAACCAGAATGGCCTAGGGAGAAAACACACATACCGTTGTAATCGGGATAGTTTCTACTTTCAGACGCAGCAGGAATTTTTGGGTTTGGTCAATCCGTTCGCGAGATATGGGAGTTTGAAGCTAAGAAATGGTTGAGAAGGCAGAAAATTTTTCGCAATTCTGCTGCTCCAAACGCTTAACCAGAATGGCCTAGGGAAAAAATACACATACCGTTGTAATCGGGCGAGTTTCTACTTTCAGATGCAATTGGAATTTTTGGGTTAGGTCAATCCGTTCGCGAGATATGGGAGTTTGGGCCAGGAAATGGTTGAGAAGGCAAAAAATTTTTCGCAATTCTGCTGCTCCAAACGCTTAACCAGAATGGCCTAGGGAGAAAATACACATACCGTTGTAATCGGGCTAGTTTCTACTTTCAGATGCAATAAAGAATTTTTGGGTGAGGTCAATCCGTTCGCGAGATATGGGAGTTTGAAGCCAAGAAATGGTTGAGAAGGCAAAAAATTTTTCGCAATTCTGCTGCTCCAAACGCTTAACCAGAATGGCCTAGGGAGAAAACACACATACCGTTGTAATCGGGATAGTTTCTACTTTCAGACGCAGCAGGAATTTTTGGGTTTGGTCAATCCGTTCGCGAGATATGGGACTTTGAAACTAAGAAATGGTTGATAAGACAACAAATTTTTCGCAATTCTGCTGAACCAAACGCTTAACAGGAATGGGCTAGGGAAAAAATACACATACCGTTGTAATCGGGCGAGTTTCTACTTTCAGACGCTACAGGAATTGTTGGGTTAGGTCAATCCGTTCGCGAGATATGGGAGTTTGAAGCCAAGAAATGGTTGAGAAGGCAGAAAATTTTTCGCAATTCTGCTGCTCCAAACGCTTAACCAGAACGGCCTAGGGTAAAAACACACATACCGTTGTAATCGGGATAGTTTCTACTTTCAGACGCAGCAGGAATTTTTGGGTTTGGTCAATCCGTTCGCGAGATATGGGAGTTTGAAGCTAAGAAATGGTTGAGAAGGCAGAAAATTTTTCGCAATTCTGCTGCTCCAAACGCTTAACCAGAATGGCCTAGGGAAAAAATACACATACCGTTGTAATCGGGCGAGTTTCTACTTTCAGATGCAATTGGAATTTTTGGGTTAGGTCAATCCGTTCGCGAGATATGGGAGTTTGGGCCAGGAAATGGTTGAGAAGGCAAAAAATTTTTCGCAATTCTGCTGCTCCAAACGCTTAACCAGAATGGCCTAGGGAGAAAATACACATACCGTTGTAATCGGGCTAGTTTCTACTTTCAAACGCAGCAGGAATTTTTGGGTTTAGTCAATCCGTTCGCGAGATATGGGAGTTTGAAGCCAAGAAATGGTTGAGAAGGCAAAAAATTTTTCGCAATTCTGCTGCTCCAAACGCTTAACCAGAATGGCCTAGGGAAAAAATACACATACCATTGTAATCAGGCGAGTTTCTACTTTCAGATGCAATAGGAATTTTTGGGTTAGGTCAATCCGTTCGCGAGATATGGGAGATTGAAGCCAAGAAATGGTTGAGAAGGCAAAAAATTTTTCGCAATTCTGCTGCTCCAAACGCTTAACCAGAATGGCCTAGGGAGAAAATACACATACCGCTGTAATCGGGCTAGTTTCTACTTTCAGATGCAATAGGAATTTTTGGGTTAGGTCAATCCGTTCGCGAGATATGGGAGTTTGAAGCTAAGAAATGGTTGAGAAGACAACAAATTTTTCGCAATTCTGCTGCTCCAAACGCTTAACCAGAATGGCCTAGGGAGAAAATACACATACCGTTGTAATCGGGCTAGTTTCTACTTTCAGATGCAATAGGAATTTTTGGGTGAGGTCAATCCGTTCGCGAGATATGGGAGTTTGAAGCCAAGAAATGGTTGAGAAGGCAAAAAATTTTTCGCAATTCTGCTGCTCCAAACGCTTAACCAGAATGGCCTAGGGAGAAAACACACATACCGTTGTAATCGGGATAGTTTCTACTTTCAGACGCAGCAGGAATTTTTGGGTTTGGTCAATCCGTTCGCGAGATATGGGACTTTGAAACTAAGAAATGGTTGATAAGACAACAAATTTTTCGCAATTCTGCTGAACCAAACGCTTAACAAGAATGGGCTAGGGAAAAAATACACATACCGTTGTAATCGGGCGAGTTTCTACTTTCAGACGCTACAGGAATTGTTGGGTTAGGTCAATCCGTTCGCGAGATATGGGAGTTTGAAGCCAAGAAATGGTTGAGAAGGCAGAAAATTTTTCGCAATTCTGCTGCTCCAAACGCTTAACCAGAATGGCCTAGGGTAAAAATACACATACCGCTGTAATCGGGCGAGTTTCTACTTTCAGACGCGACAAGAATTTTTGAGTTAGGTCAATCCGTTCGCGAGATATGGGAGTTTGAAGCCAAGAAATGGTTGAGAAGGCAAAAAATTTTTCGCAATTCTGCTGCTCCAAACGCTTAACCAGAATGGCCTAGGGAGAAAATACACATACCGTTGTAATCGGGCTAGTTTCTACTTTCAAACGCAGCAGGAATTTTTGGGTTTGGTCAATCCGTTCGCGAGATATGGGAGTTTGAAGCCAAGAAATGGTTGAGAAGGCAAAAAATTTTTCGCAATTCTGCTGCTCCAAACGCTTAACCAGAATGGCCTAGGGAAAAAATACACATACCATTGTAATCGGGCGAGTTTCTACTTTCAGATGCAATAGGAATTTTTGGGTTAGGTCAATCCGTTCGCGAGATATGGGAGTTTGAAGCCAAGAAATGGTTGAGAAGGCAAAAAATTTTTCGCAATTCTGCTGCTCCAAACGCTTAACCAGAATGGCCTAGGGAGAAAATACACATACTGCTGTAATCGGGCTAGTTTCTACTTTCAGATGCAATAGGAATTTTTGGGTTAGGTCAATCCGTTCGCGAGATATGGGAGTTTGAAGCTAAGAAATGGTTGAGAAGACAACAAATTTTTCGCAATTCTGCTGCTCCAAACGCTTAACCAGAATGGCCTATGGAGAAAATACACATACCGTTGTAATCGGGCTAGTTTCTACTTTCAAACGCAGCAGGAATTTTTGGGTTTGGTCAATCCGTTCGCGAGATATGGGAGTTTGAAGCCAAGAAATGGTTGAGAAGGCAAAAAATTTTTCGCAATTCTGCTGCTCCAAACGCTTAACCAGAATGACCTAGGGAAAAAATACACATACCGTTGTAATCGGGCGAGTTTCTACTTTCAGATGCAATAGGAATTTTTGGGTTAGGTCAATCCGTTCGCGAGATATGGGAGTTTGAAGCTAAGAAATGGTTGAGAAGACAACAAATTTTTCGCAATTCTGCTGCTCCAAACGCTTAACCAGAATGGGCTAGGGAAAAAATACACATACCGCTGTAATCGGGCGAGTTTCTACTATCAGACACAACAGGAATTTTTGGGTTAGGTCAATCCATTCGCGAGATATGGGACTTTGAAACTAAGAAATGGTTGAGATGACAACAAATTTTTCGCAATTCTGCTGAACCAAACGCTTAACAAGAATGGGCTATGGAAAAAATACACATACCGTTGTAATCGGGCGAGTTTCTACTTTCAGATGCAACGGCAATTTTTGGGTTAGGTCAATCCGTTCGCGAGATATGGGAGTTTGAAGCTAAGAAATGGTTGAGAAGACAACAAATTTTTCGCAATTCTGCTGCTTCAAACGCTTAACCAGAATGGCCTAGGGAAAAAATACACATACCGTTGTAATCGGGCGAGTTTCTACTTTCAAACGCAGCAGGAATTTTTGGGTTTGGTCAATCCGTTCGCGAGATATGGGAGTTTGAAGCCAAGAAATGGTTGAGAAGGCAAAAAATTTTTCGCAATTCTGCTGCTCCAAACGCTTAACCAGAATGGCCTAGGGAAAAAATACACATACCATTGTAATCGGGCGAGTTTCTACTTTCAGATGCAATAGGAATTTTTGGGTTAGGTCAATCCGTTCGCGAGATATGGGAGTTTGAAGCCAAGAAATGGTTGAGAAGGCAAAAAATTTTTCGCAATTCTGCTGCTCCAAACGCTTAACCAGAATGGCCTATGGAGAAAATACACATACCGTTGTAATCGGGCTAGTTTCTACTTTCAAACGCAGCAGGAATTTTTGGGTTTGGTCAATCCGTTCGCGAGATATGGGAGTTTGAAGCCAAGAAATGGTTGAGAAGGCAAAAAATTTTTCGCAATTCTGCTGCTCCAAACGCTTAACCAGAATGACCTAGGGAAAAAATACACATACCGTTGTAATCGGGCGAGTTTCTACTTTCAGATGCAATTGGAATTTTTGGGTTAGGTCAATCCGTTCGCGAGATATGGGAGTTTGAAGCTAAGAAATGGTTGAGAAGACAAGAAATTTTTCGCAATTCTGCTGCTCCAAACGCTTAACCAGAATGGCCTATGGAGAAAATACACATACCGTTGTAATCGGGCGAGTTTCTACTTTCAGATGCAACGGCAATTTTTGGGTTAGGTCAATCCGTTCGCGAGATATGGGAGTTTGAAGCTAAGAAATGGTTGAGAAGACAACAAATTTTTCGCAATTCTGCTGCTTCAAACGCTTAACCAGAATGGCCTAGGGAAAAAATACACATACCGTTGTAATCGGGCGAGTTTCTACTTTCAGATGCAATTGGAATTTTTGGGTTATGTCAATCCGTTCGCGAGATATGGGAGTTTAGGCCAAGAAATGGTTGAGAAGGCAAAAAATTTTTCGCAATTCTGCTGCTCCAAACGCTTAACCAGAATGGCCTAGGGAGAAAATACACATACCGTTGTAATCGGGCTAGTTTCTACTTTCAGATGCAATAGGAATTTTTGGGTGAGGTCAATCCGTTCGCGAGATATGGGAGTTTGAAGCCAAGAAATGGTTGAGAAGGCAAAAAATTTTTCGCAATTCTGCTGCTCCAAACGCTTAACCAGAATGGCCTAGGGAGAAAATACACATACCGTTGTAATCGGGATAGTTTCTACTTTCAGACGCAGCAGGAATTTTTGGGTTTGGTCAATCCGTTCGCGAGATATGGGACTTTGAAACTAAGAAATGGTTGATAAGACAACAAATTTTTCGCAATTCTGCTGAACCAAACGCTTAACAAGAATGGGCTAGGGAAAAAATACTCATACCGTTGTAATCGGGCGAGTTTCTACTTTCAGACGCTACAGGAATTGTTGGGTTAGGTCAATCCGTTCGCGAGATATGGGAGTTTGAAGCCAAGAAATGGTTGAGAAGGCAGAAAATTTTTCGCAATTCTGCTGCTCCAAACGCTTAACCAGAATGGCCTAGGGTAAAAATACACATACCGCTGTAATCGGGCGAGTTTCTACTTTCAGACGCGACAAGAATTTTTGAGTTAGGTCAATCCGTTCGCGAGATATGGGAGTTTGAAGCCAAGAAATGGTTGAGAAGGCAAAAAATTTTTCGCAATTCTGCTGCTCCAAACGCTTAACCAGAATGGCCTAGGGAGAAAATACACATACCGTTGTAATCGGGCTAGTTTCTACTTTCAAACGCAGCAGGAATTTTTGGGTTTGGTCAATCCGTTCGCGAGATATGGGAGTTTGAAGCCAAGAAATGGTTGAGAAGGCAAAAAATTTTTCGCAATTCTGCTGCTCCAAACGCTTAACCAGAATGGCCTAGGGAAAAAATACACATACCATTGTAATCGGGCGAGTTTCTACTTTCAGATGCAATAGGAATTTTTGGGTTAAGTCAATCCGTTCGCGAGATATGGGAGTTTGAAGCCAAGAAATGGTTGAGAAGGCAAAAAATTTTTCGCAATTCTGCTACTCCAAACGCTTAACCAGAATGGCCTAGGGAGAAAATACACATAACGCTGTAATCGGGCTAGTTTCTACTTTCAGATGCAATAGGAATTTTTGGGTTAGGTCAATCCGTTCGCGAGATATGGGAGTTTGAAGCTAAGAAATGGTTGAGAAGACAACAAATTTTTCGCAATTCTGCTGCTCCAAACGCTTAACCAGAATGGCCTATGGAGAAAATACACATACCGTTGTATTCGGGCTAGTTTCTACTTTCAAACGCAGCAGGAATTTTTGGGTTTGGTCAATCCGTTCGCGAGATATGGGAGTTTGAAGCCAAGAAATGGTTGAGAAGGCAAAAAATTTTTCGCAATTCTGCTGCTCCAAACGCTTAACCAGAATGACCTAGGGAAAAAATACACATACCGTTGTAATCGGGCGAGTTTCTACTTTCAGATGCAATAGGAATTTTTGGGTTAGGTCAATCCGTTCGCGAGATATGGGAGTTTGAAGCTAAGAAATGGTTGAGAAGACAACAAATTTTTCGCAATTCTGCTGCTCCAAACGCTTAACCAGAATGGGCTAGGGAAAAAATACACATACCGCTGTAATCGGGCGAGTTTCTACTATCAGACACAACAGGAATTTTTGGGTTAGGTCAATCCATTCGCGAGATATGGGACTTTGAAACTAAGAAATGGTTGAGATGACAACAAATTTTTCGCAATTCTGCTGAACCAAACGCTTAACAAGAATGGGCTATGGAAAAAATACACATACCGTTGTAATCGGGCGAGTTTCTACTTTCAGATGCAACATCAATTTTTGGGTTAGGTCAATCCGTTCGCGAGATATGGGAGTTTGAAGCTAAGAAATGGTTGAGAAGACAACAAATTTTTCGCAATTCTGCTGCTCCAAACGCTTAACCAGAATGGCCTAGGGAAAAAATACACATACCGTTGTAATCGTGCGAGTTTCTACTTTCAGATGCAATTGGAATTTTTGGGTTAGGTCAATCCGTTCGCGAGATATGGGAGTTTAGGCCAAGAAATGGTTGAGAAGGCAAAAAATTTTTCGCAATTCTGCTGCTCCAAACGCTTAACCAGAATGGCCTAGGGAGAAAATACACATACCGTTGTAATCGGGCTAGTTTCTACTTTCAGATGCAATAGGAATTTTTGGGTGAGGTCAATCCGTTCGCGAGATATGGGAGTTTGAAGCCAAGAAATGGTTGAGAAGGCAAAAAATTTTTCGCAATTCTGCTGCTCCAAACGCTTAACCAGAATGGCCTAGGGAGAAAATACACATACCGTTGTAATCGGGATAGTTTCTACTTTCAGACGCAGCAGGAATTTTTGGGTTTGGTCAATCCGTTCGCGAGATATGGGGCTTTGAAACTAAGAAATGGTTGAGAAGACAACAAATTTTTCGCAATTCTGCTGAACCAAACGCTTAACAAGAATGGGCTATGGAAAAAATACACATACCGTTGTAATCGGGCGAGTTTCTACTTTCAGATGCCACAGCAATTTTTGGGTTAGGTCAATCCGTTCGCGAGATATGGGAGTTTGACGCTAAGAAATGGTTGAGAAGACAACAAATTTTTCGCAATTCTGCTGCTCCAAACGCTTAACCAGAATGGCCTAGGGAAAAAATACACATACCGTTGTAATCGGGCGAGTTTCTACTTTCAGATGCAATTGGAATTTTTGGGTTTGGTCAGTCCGTTCGCGAGATATGGGGGTTTGGGCCAAGAAATGGTTGAGAAGGCAAAAAGTTTTTCGCAATTCAGCCGCTCCAAACGCTTTACCAGAATGGCCTAGGGAAAAAATACACACACCGTTGTAATCTGGCGAGTTTCTACTTTCAGATGCAATAGGAATTTTTGGGTTAGGTCAATCCGTTCGCGAGGTATGGGAGTTTGAAGCCAAGAAATGGTAGAGAAGGCAAAAAATTTTTCGCAATTCTGCTGCTCCAAACGCTTAACCAGAATCGCCTAGGGAAAAAATACACATACCGCTGTAATCGGGCGAGTTCCTACTTTCAGATGCAATAGGAATTTTTGGGTTAGGTCAATCCGTTCGCGAGATATGGGAGTTTGAAGCCAAGAAATGGTTGAGAAGGCAAAAAATTTTTCGCAATTCTTCTGCTCCAAACGCTTAACAGGAATGGCCTAGGGAAAAAATACACATACCGTTGTAATCGGGCGAGTTTCTACTTTCAGATGCAATTGGAATTTTTGGGTTAGGTCAATCCGTTCGCGAGATATGGGAGTTTGAGCCAAGAAATGGTTGAGAAGGCAAAAAATTTTTCGCAATTCTGCTGCTCCAAACGCTTAACCAGAATGGCCTAGGGAGAAAATACACATACCGTTGTAATCGGGCTAGTTTCTACTTTCAGATGCAATAGGAATGTTTGGGTGAGGTCAATCCGTTCGCGAGATATGGGAGTTTGAAGCCAAGAAATGGTTGAGAAGGCAAAAAATTTTTCGCAATTCTGCTGCTCCAAACGCTTAACCAGAATGGCCTAGGGAGAAAATACACATACCGTTGTAATCGGGCTAGTTTTTACTTTCAGACGCAGCAGGAATTTGTGGCTTTGGTCAATCCATTCGCGAGATATGGGACTTTGAAACTAAGAAATGGTTGAGATGACAACAAATTTTTCGCAGTTCTGCTGAACCAAACGCTTAACAAGAATGGGCTATGGAAAAAATACACATACCGTTGTAATCGGGCGAGTTTCTACTTTCAGATGCAACAGCAATTTTTGCGTTAGGTCAATCCGTTCGCGAGATATGGGAGTTTGAAGCTAAGAAATGGTTGAGAAGGCAGAAAATTTTTCGCAATTCTGCTGCTCCAAACGCTTAACCAGAATGGCCTAGGGAAAAAATACACATACCGTTGTAATCGGGCGAGTTTCTACTTTCAGATGCAATTGGAATTTTTGGGTTAGGTCAATCCGTTCGCGAGATATGGGAGTTTGGGCCAGGAAATGGTTGAGAAGGCAAAAAATTTTTCGCAATTCTGCTGCTCCAAACGCTTAACCAGAATGGCCTAGGGAGAAAATACACATACCGTTGTAATCGGGCTAGTTTCTACTTTCAGATGCAATAGGAATTTTTGGGTGAGGTCAATCCGTTCGCGAGATATGGGAGTTTGAAGCCAAGAAATGGTTGAGAAGGCAAAAAATTTTTCGCAATTCTGCTGCTCCAAACGCTTAACCAGAATGGCCTAGGGAGAAAATACACATACCGTTGTAATCGGGATAGTTTCTACTTTCAGACGCAGCAGGAATTTTTGGGTTTGGTCAATCCGTTCGCGAGATATGGGACTTTGAAACTAAGAAATGGTTGATAAGACAACAAATTTTTCGCAATTCTGCTGAACCAAACGCTTAACAAGAATGGGCTAGGGAAAAAATACACATAACGTTGTAATCGGGCGAGTTTCTACTTTCAGACGCTACAGGAATTGTTGGGTTAGGTCAATCCGTTCGCGAGATATGGGAGTTTGAAGCCAAGAAATGGTTGAGAAGGCAAAAAATTTTTCGCAATTCTGCTGCTCCAAACGCTTAACCAGAATCGCCTAGGGAAAAAATACACATACCGCTGTAATCGGGCGAGTTCCTACTTTCAGATGCAATAGGAATTTTTGGGTTAGGTCAATCCGTTCGCGAGATATGGGAGTTTGAAGCCAAGAAATGGTTGAGAAGGCAAAAAATTTTTCGCAATTCTTCTGCTCCAAACGCTTAACAGGAATGGCCTAGGGAAAAAATACACATACCGTTGTAATCGGGCGAGTTTCTACTTTCAGATGCAATTGGAATTTTTGGGTTAGGTCAATCCGTTCGCGAGATATGGGAGTTTGAGCCAAGAAATGGTTGAGAAGGCAAAAAATTTTTCGCAATTCTGCTGCTCCAAACGCTTAACCAGAATGGCCTAGGGAGAAAATACACATACCGTTGTAATCGGGCTAGTTTCTACTTTCAGATGCAATAGGAATGTCTGGGTGAGGTCAATCCGTTCGCGAGATATGGGAGTTTGAAGCCAAGAAATGGTTGAGAAGGCAGAAAATTTTTCGCAATTCTGCTGCTCCAAACGCTTAACCAGAATGGCCTAGGGAAAAAATGCACATACCGTTGTAATCGGGCGAGTTTCTACTTTCAGATGCAATTGGAATTTTTGGGTTAGGTCAATCCGTTCGCGAGATATGGGAGTTTGGGCCAGGAAATGGTTGAGAAGGCAAAAAATTTTTCGCAATTCTGCTGCTCCAAACGCTTAACCAGAATGGCCTAGGGAGAAAATACACATACCGTTGTAATCGGGCTAGTTTCTACTTTCAGATGCAATAGGAATTTTTGGGTGAGGTCAATCCGTTCGCGAGATATGGGAGTTTGAAGCCAAGAAATGGTTGAGAAGGCAAAAAATTTTTCGCAATTCTGCTGCTCCAAACGCTTAACCAGAATGGCCTAGGGAGAAAATACACATACCGTTGTAATCGGGATAGTTTCTACTTTCAGACGCAGCAGGAATTTTTGGGTTTGGTCAATCCGTTCGCGAGATATGGGACTTTGAAACTAAGAAATGGTTGATAAGACAACAAATTTTTCGCAATTCTGCTGAACCAAACGCTTAACAAGAATGGGCTAGGGAAAAAATACACATAACGTTGTAATCGGGCGAGTTTCTACTTTCAGACGCTACAGGAATTGTTGGGTTAGGTCAATCCGTTCGCGAGATATGGGAGTTTGAAGCCAAGAAATGGTTGAGAAGGCAGAAAATTTTTCGCAATTCTGCTGCTCCAAACGCTTAACCAGAATGGCCTAGGGTAAAAATACACATACCGCTGTAATCGGGCGAGTTTCTACTTTCAGACGCGACAAGAATTTTTGAGTTAGGTCAATCCGTTCGCGAGATATGGGAGTTTGAAGCCAAGAAATGGTTGAGAAGGCAAAAAATTTTTCGCAATTCTGCTGCTCCAAACGCTTAACCAGAATGGCCTAGGGAGAAAATACACATACCGTTGTAATCGGGCTAGTTTCTACTTTCAAACGCAGCAGGAATTTTTGGGTTTGGTCAATCCGTTCGCGAGATATGGGAGTTTGAAGCCAAGAAATGGTTGAGAAGGCAACAAATTTTTCGCAATTCTGCTGCTCCAAACGCTTAACCAGAATGGCCTAGGGAAAAAATACACATACCATTGTAATCGGGCGAGTTTCTACTTTCAGATGCAATAGGAATTTTTGGGTTAGGTCAATCCGTTCGCGAGATATGGGAGTTTGAAGCCAAGAAATGGTTGAGAAGGCAAAAAATTTTTCGCAATTCTGCTGCTCCAAACGCTTAACCAGAATGGCCTAGGGAGAAAATACACATACCGCTGTAATCGGGCTAGTTTCTACTTTCAGATGCAATAGGAATTTTTGGGTTAGGTCAATCCGTTCGCGAGATATGGGAGTTTGAAGCTAAGAAATGGTTGAGAAGACAACAAATTTTTCGCAATTCTGCTGCTCCAAACGCTTAACCAGAATGGCCTATGGAGAAAATACACATACCGTTGTAATCGGGCTAGTTTCTACTTTCAAACGCAGCAGGAATTTTTGGGTTTGGTCAATCCGTTCGCGAGGTATGGGAGTTTGAAGCCAAGAAATGGTTGAGAAGGTAAAAAATTTTTCGCAATTCTGCTGCTCCAAACGCTTAACCAGAATGACCTAGGGAAAAAATACACATACCGTTGTAATCGGGCGAGTTTCTACTTTCAGATGCAATAGGAATTTTTGGGTTAGGTCAATCCGTTCGCGAGATATGGGAGTTTGAAGCTAAGAAATGGTTGAGAAGACAACAAATTTTTCGCAATTCTGCTGCTCCAAACGCTTAACCAGAATGGGCTAGGGAAAAAATACACATACCGCTGTAATCGGGCGAGTTTCTACTATCAGACCCAACAGGAATTTTTGGGTTAGGTCAATCCATTCGCGAGATATGGGACTTTGAATCTAAGAAATGGTGAGATGACAACAAATTTTTCGCAATTCTGCTGAACCAAACGCTTAACAAGAATGGGCTATGGAGAAAATACACATACCGTTGTAATCGGGCGAGTTTCTACTTTCAGATGCAACAGCAATTTTTGGGTTAGGTCAATCCGTTCGCGAGATATGGGAGTTTGAAGCTAAGAAATGTTTGAGAAGACAACAAATTTTTCGCAATTCTGCTGCTTCAAACGCTTAACCAGAATGGCCTAGGGAAAAAATACACATACCGTTGTAATCGGGCGAGTTTCTACTTTCAGATGCAATTGGAATTTTTGGGTTAGGTCAATCCGTTCGCGAGATATGGGAGTTTGAAGCCAAGAAATGGTTGAGAAGGCAAAAAATTTTTCGCAATTCTGCTGCTCCAAACGCTTAACCAGAATGGCCTAGGGAGAAAATACACATACCGTTGTAATCGGGCTAGTTTCTACTTTCAAACGCAGCAGGAATTTTTGGGTTTGGTCAATCCGTTCGCGAGATATGGGAGTTTGAAGCCAAGAAATGGTTGAGAAGGCAAAAAATTTTTCGCAATTCTGCTGCTCCAAACGCTTAACCAGAATGGCCTAGGGAAAAAATACACATACCATTGTAATCGGGCGAGTTTCTACTTTCAGATGCAATAGGAATTTTTGGGTTAGGTCAATCCGTTCGCGAGATATGGGAGTTTGAAGCCAAGAAATGGTTGAGAAGGCAAAAAATTTTTCGCAATTCTGCTGCTCCAAACGCTTAACCAGAATGGCCTAGGGAGAAAATACACATACCGCTGTAATCGGGCTAGTTTCTACTTTCAGATGCAATAGGAATTTTTGGGTTAGGTCAATCCGTTCGCGAGATATGGGAGTTTGAAGCTAAGAAATGGTTGAGAAGACAACAAATTTTTCGCAATTCTGCTGCTCCAAACGCTTAACCAGAATGGCCTATGGAGAAAATACACATACCGTTGTAATCGGGCTAGTTTCTACTTTCAGATGCAATAGGAATGTCTGGGTGAGGTCAATCCGTTCGCGAGATATGGGAGTTTGAAGCCAAGAAATGGTTGAGAAGGCAGAAAATTTTTCGCAATTCTGCTGCTCCAAACGCTTAACCAGAATGGCCTAGGGAAAAAATACACATACCGTTGTAATCGGGCGAGTTTCTACTTTCAGATGCAATTGGAATTTTTGGGTTAGGTCAATCCGTTCGCGAGATATGGGAGTTTGGGCCAGGAAATGGTTGAGAAGGCAAAAAATTTTTCGCAATTCTGCTGCTCCAAACGCTTAACCAGAATGGCCTAGGGAGAAAATACACATACCGTTGTAATCGGGCTAGTTTCTACTTTCAGATGCAATAGGAATTTTTGGGTGAGGTCAATCCGTTCGCGAGATATGGGAGTTTGAAGCCAAGAAATGGTTGAGAAGGCAAAAAATTTTTCGCAATTCTGCTGCTCCAAACGCTTAACCAGAATGGCCTAGGGAGAAAATACACATACCGTTGTAATCGGGATAGTTTCTACTTTCAGACGCAGCAGGAATTTTTGGGTTTGGTCAATCCGTTCGCGAGATATGGGACTTTGAAACTAAGAAATGGTTGATAAGACAACAAATTTTTCGCAATTCTGCTGAACCAAACGCTTAACAAGAATGGGCTAGGGAAAAAATACACATAACGTTGTAATCGGGCGAGTTTCTACTTTCAGACGCTACAGGAATTGTTGGGTTAGGTCAATCCGTTCGCGAGATATGGGAGTTTGAAGCCAAGAAATGGTTGAGAAGGCAGAAAATTTTTCGCAATTCTGCTGCTCCAAACGCTTAACCAGAATGGCCTAGGGTAAAAATACACATACCGCTGTAATCGGGCGAGTTTCTACTTTCAGACGCGACAAGAATTTTTGAGTTATGTCAATCCGTTCGCGAGATATGGGAGTTTGAAGCCAAGAAATGGTTGAGAAGGCAAAAAATTTTTCGCAATTCTGCTGCTCCAAACGCTTAACCAGAATGGCCTAGGGAGAAAATACACATACCGTTGTAATCGGGCTAGTTTCTACTTTCAAACGCAGCAGGAATTTTTGGGTTTGGTCAATCCGTTCGCGAGATATGGGAGTTTGAAGCCAAGAAATGGTTGAGAAGGCAAAAAATTTTTCGCAATTCTGCTGCTCCAAACGCTTAACCAGAATGGCCTAGGGAGAAAATACACATACCGTTGTAATCGGGCTAGTTTCTACTTTCAAACGCAGCAGGAATTTTTGGGTTTGGTCAATCCGTTCGCGAGATATGGGAGTTTGAAGCCAAGAAATGGTTGAGAAGGCAAAAAATTTTTCGCAATTGTGCTGCTCCAAACGCTTAACCAGAATGGCCTAGGGAAAAAATACACATACCATTGTAATCGGGCGAGTTTCTACTTTCAGATGCAATGGGAATTTTTGGGTTAGGTCAATCCGTTCGCGAGATATGGGAGTTTGAAGCCAAGAAATGGTTGAGAAGGCAAAAAATTTTTCGCAATTCTGCTGCTCCAAACGCTTAACCAGAATGGCCTAGGGAGAAAATACACATACCGCTGTAATCGGGCTAGTTTCTACTTTCAGATGCAATAGGAATTTTTGGGTTAGGTCAATCCGTTCGCGAGATATGGGAGTTTGAAGCTAAGAAATGGTTGAGAAGACAACAAATTTTTCGCAATTCTGCTGCTCCAAACGCTTAACCAGAATGGCCTATGGAGAAAATACACATACCGTTGTAATCGGGCTAGTTTCTACTTTCAAACGCAGCAGGAATTTTTGGGTTTGGTCAATCCGTTCGCGAGGTATGGGAGTTTGAAGCCAAGAAATGGTTGAGAAGGCAAAAAATTTTTCGCAATTCTGCTGCTCCAAACGCTTAACCAGAATGACCTAGGGAAAAAATACACATACCGTTGTAATCGGGCGAGTTTCTACTTTCAGATGCAATAGGAATTTTTGGGTTAGGTCAATCCGTTCGCGAGATATGGGAGTTTGAAGCTAAGAAATGGTTGAGAAGACAACAAATTTTTCGCAATTCTGCTGCTCCAAACGCTTAACCAGAATGGGCTAGGGAAAAAATACACATACCGCTGTAATCGGGCGAGTTTCTACTATCAGACCCAACAGGAATTTTTGGGTTAGGTCAATCCATTCGCGAGATATGGGACTTTGAAACTAAGAAATGGTGAGATGACAACAAATTTTTCGCAATTCTGCTGAACCAAACGCTTAACAAGAATGGGCTATGGAGAAAATACACATACCGTTGTAATCGGGCGAGTTTCTACTTTCAGATGCAACAGCAATTTTTGGGTTAGGTCAATCCGTTCGCGAGATATGGGAGTTTGAAGCTAAGAAATGGTTGAGAAGACAACAAATTTTTCGCAATTCTGCTGCTTCAAACGCTTAACCAGAATGGCCTAGGGAAAAAATACACATACCGTTGTAATCGGGCGAGTTTCTACTTTCAGATGCAATTGGAATTTTTGGGTTAGGTCAATCCGTTCACGAGATGTGGGAGTTTAGGCCAAGAAATGGTTGAGAAGGCAAAAAATTTTTCGCAATTCTGCTGCTCCAAACGCTTAACCAGAATGGCCTAGGGAGAAAATACACATACCGTTGTAATCGGGCTAGTTTCTACTTTCAGGTGCAATAGGAATTTTTGGGTGAGGTCAATCCGTTCGCGAGATATGGGAGTTTGAAGCCAAGAAATGGTTGAGAAGGCAAAAAATTTTTCGCAATTCTGCTGCTCCAAACGCTTAACCAGAATGGCCTAGGGAGAAAATACACATACCGTTGTAATCGGGATAGTTTCTACTTTCAGACGCAGCAGGAATTTTTGGGTTTGGTCAATCCGTTCGCGAGATATGGGGCTTTGAAACTAAGAAATGGTTGAGAAGACAACAAATTTTTCGCAATTCTGCTGAACCAAACGCTTAACAAGAATGGGCTATGGAAAAAATACACATACCGTTGTAATCGGGCGAGTTTCTACTTTCAGATGCCACAGCAATTTTTGGGTTAGGTCAATTCGTTCGCGAGATATGGGAGTTTGAAGCTAAGAAATGGTTGAGAAGACAACAAATTTTTCGCAATTCTGCTGCTCCAAACGCTTAACCAGAATGGCCTAGGGAAAAAATACACATACCGTTGTAATCGGGCGAGTTTCTACTTTCAGATGCAATTGGAATTTTTGGGTTTGGTCAATCCGTTCGCGAGATATGGGAGTTTGGGCCAAGAAATGGTTGAGAAGGCAAAAAATTTTTCGCAATTCTGCTGCTCCAAACGCTTAATCAGAATGGCCTATGGAGAAAATACACATACCGTTGTAATCGGGCTAGTTTCTACTTTCAAACGCAGCAGGAATTTTTGGGTTTGGTCAATCCGTTCGCGAGATATGGGAGTTTGAAGCCAAGAAATGGTTGAGAAGGCAGAAAATTTTTCGCAATTCTGCTGCTCCAAACGCTTAACCAGAATGGCCTAGGGTAAAAATACACATACCGCTGTAATCGGGCGAGTTTCTACTTTCAGACGCGACAAGAATTTTTGAGTTAGGTCAATCCGTTCGCGAGATATGGGAGTTTGAAGCCAAGAAATGGTTGAGAAGGCAAAAAATTTTTCGCAATTCTGCTGCTCCAAACGCTTAACCAGAATGGCCTAGGGAAAAAATACACATACCATTGTAATCGGGCGAGTTTCTACTTTCAGATGCAATAGGAATTTTTGGGTTAGGTCAATCCGTTCGCGAGATATGGGAGTTTGAAGCCAAGAAATGGTTGAGAAGGCAAAAAATTTTTCGCAATTCTGCTGCTCCAAACGCTTAACCAGAATGGCCTAGGGAGAAAATACACATACCGCTGTAATCGGGCTAGTTTCTACTTTCAGATGCAATAGGAATTTTTGGGTTAGGTCAATCCGTTCGCGAGATATGGGAGTTTGAAGCTAAGAAATGGTTGAGAAGACAACAAATTTTCGCAATTCTGCTGCTCCAAACGCTTAACCAGAATGGCCTATGGAGAAAATACACATACCGTTGTAATCGGGCTAGTTTCTACTTTCAAACGCAGCAGGAATTTTTGGGTTTGGTCAATCCGTTCGCGAGGTATGGGAGTTTGAAGCCAAGAAATGGTTGAGAAGGCAAAAAATTTTTCGCAATTCTGCTGCTCCAAACGCTTAACCAGAATGACCTAGGGAAAAAATACACATACCGTTGTAATCGGGCGAGTTTCTACTTTCAGATGCAATAGGAATTTTTGGGTTAGGTCAATCCATTCGCGAGGTATGGGACTTTGAAACTAAGAAATGGTGAGATGACAACAAATTTTTCGCAATTCTGCTGAACCAAACGCTTAACAAGAATGGGCTATGGAGAAAATACACATACCGTTGTAATCGGGCGAGTTTCTACTTTCAGATGCAACAGCAATTTTTGGGTTAGGTCAATCCGTTCGCGAGATATGGGAGTTTGAAGCTAAGAAATGGTTGAGAAGACAACAAATTTTTCGCAATTCTGCTGCTTCAAACACTTAACCAGAATGGCCTAGGGAAAAAATACACATACCGTTGTAATCGGGCGAGTTTCTACTTTCAGATGCAATTGGAATTTTTGGGTTAGGTCAATCCGTTCACGAGATATGGGAGTTTAGGCCAAGAAATGGTTGAGAAGGCAAAAAATTTTTCGCAATTCTGCTGCTCCAAACGCTTAACCAGAATGGCCTAGGGAGAAAATACACATACCGTTGTAATCGGGCTAGTTTCTACTTTCAGATGCAATAGGAATTTTTGGGTGAGGTCAATCCGTTCGCGAGATATGGGAGTTTGAAGCCAAGAAATGGTTGAGAAGGCAAAAAATTTTTCGCAATTCTGCTGCTCCAAACGCTTAACCAGAATGGCCTAGGGAGAAAATACACATACCGTTGTAATCGGGATAGTTTCTACTTTCAGACGCAGCAGGAATTTTTGGGTTTGGTCAATCCGTTCGCGAGATATGGGAGTTTGAAGCCAAGAAATGGTTGAGAAGGCAAAAAATTTTTCGCAATTCTGCTGCTCCAAACGCTTAACCAGAATGGCCTAGGGAGAAAATGCACATACCGTTGTAATCGGGCTAGTTTCTACTTTCAAACGCAGCAGGAATTTTTGAGTTTGGTCAATCCGTTCGCGAGATATGGGAGTTTGAAGCCAAGAAATGGTTGAGAAGGCAAAAAATTTTTCGCAATTCTGCTGCTCCAAACGCTTAACCAGAATGGCCTAGGGAAAAAATACACATACCGTTGTAATCGGGCGAGTTTCTACTTTCAGATGCAATAGGAATTTTTGGGTTAGGTCAATCCGTTCGCGAGATATGGGAGTTTGAAGCTAAGAAATGGTTGAGAAGACAACAAATTTTTCACAATTCTGCTGCTCCAAACGCTTAACCAGAATGGGCTAGGGAAAAAATACACATACCGCTGTAATCGGGCGAGTTTCTACTTTCAGATGCAACAGCAATTTTTGGGTTAGGTCAATCCGTTCGCGAGATATGGGAGTTTGAAGCTAAGAAATGGTTGAGAAGACAACAAATTTTTCGCAATTCTGCTGCTCCAAACGCTTAACCAGAATGGCCTAGGGAAAAAATACACATACCGTTGTAATCGGGCGAGTTTCTACTTTCAGATGCAATTGGAATTTTTGGGTTAGGTCAATCCGTTCGCGAGATATGGGAGTTTGGGCCAAGAAATGGTTGAGAAGGCAAAAAATTTTTCGCAATTCTGCTGCTCCAAACGCTTAACCAGAATGGCCTAGGGAGAAAATACACATACCGTTGTAATCGGGCTAGTTTCTACTTTCAGATGCAATAGGAATTTTTGGGTGAGGTCAATCCGTTCGCGAGATATGGGAGTTTGAAGCCAAGAAATGGTTGAGAGGGCAAAAAATTTTTCGCAATTCTGCTGGTCCAAACGCTTAACCAGAATGGCCTAGGGAAAAAATACACAAACCGTTGTAATCGGGCGAGTTTCTACTTTCAGATGCAATAGGAATTTTTGGGTTAGATCAATCCGTTCGCGAGATATGGGAGTTTGAAGCCAAGAAATGGTTGAGAAGGCAAAAATTTTTTCGCAATTCTGCTGCTCCAAACGCTTAACCAGAGTGGCCTAGGGAGAAAATACACATACCGTTGTAATCGGGCTAGTATTTACTTTCAGACGCAGCAGGAATTTGTGGCTTTGGTCAATCCATTCGCGAGATATGGAACTTTGAAACAAAGAAATGGTTTAGATGACAACAAATTTTTCGCAATTCTGCTGAACCAAACGCTTAACAAGAATGGGCTATGGAAAAAATACACATACCGTTGTAATCGGGCGAGTTTCTACTTTCAGATGCAACAGCAATTTTTGGGTTAGGTCAATCCGTTCGCGAGATATGGGAGTTTGAAGCTAAGAAATGGTTGAGAAGACAACAAATTTTTCGCAATTCTGCTGCTCCAAACGCTTAACCAGAATGGCCTAGGGAAAAAATACACATACCGTTGTAATCGGGCGAGTTTCTACTTTCAGATGCAATTGGAATTTTTGGGTTAGGTCAATCCGTTCGCGAGATATGGGAGTTTGGGCCAAGAAATGGTTGAGAAGGCAAAAAATTTTTCGCAATTCTGCTGCTCCCAACGCTTATCCAGAATGGCCTAGGGAGAAAATACACATACCGTTGTAATCGGGCTAGTTTCTACTTTCAGATGCAATAGGAATTTTTGGGTGAGGTCAATCCGTTCGCGAGATATGGGAGTTTGAAGCCAAGAAATGGTTGAGAAGGCAAAAAATTTTTCGCAATTCTGCTGCTCCAAACGTTTAACCAGAATGGCCTAGGGAGAAAATACACATACCGTTGTAATCGGGATAGTTTCTACTTTCAGACGCAGCAGGAATTTTTGGGTTTTGTCAATCCGTTCGCGAGATATGGGACTTTGAAACTAAGAAATGGTTGAGAAGACAACAAATTTTTCGCAATTCTGCTGAACCAAACGCTTAACAAGAATGGGCTATGGAAAAAATACACATACCGTTGTAATCGGGCGAGTTTCTACTTTCAGATGCAACAGCAATTTTTGGGTTAGGTCAATCCGTTCGCGAGATATGGGAGTTTGAAGCTAAGAAATGGTTGAGAAGACAACAAATTTTTCGCAATTCTGCTGCTCCAAACGCTTAACCAGAATGGCCTAGGGAAAAAATACACAAACCGTTGTAATCGGGCGAGTTTCTACTTTCAGATGCAATAGGAATTTTTGGGTTAGATCAATCCGTTCGCGAGATATGGGAGTTTGAAGCCAAGAAATGGTTGAGAAGGCAAAAATTTTTTCGCAATTCTGCTGCTCCAAACGCTTAACCAGAGTGGCCTAGGGAGAAAATACACATACCGTTGTAATCGGGCTAGTATTTACTTTCAGACGCAGCAGGAATTTGTGGCTTTGGTCAATCCATTCGCGAGATATGGGACTTTGAAACAAAGAAATGGTTTAGATGACAACAAATTTTTCGCAATTCTGCTGAACCAAACGCTTAACAAGAATGGGCTATGGAAAAAATACACATACCGTTGTAATCGGGCGAGTTTCTACTTTCAGATGCAATAGGAATTTTTGGGTGAGGTCAATCCGTTCGCGAGATATGGGAGTTTGAAGCCAAGAAATGGTTGAGAAGGCAAAAAATTTTTCGCAATTCTGCTGCTCCCAACGCTTAACCAGAATGGCCTAGGGAGAAAATACACATACCGTTGTAATCGGGCTAGTTTCTACTTTCAGATGCAATAGGAATTTTTGGGTGAGGTCAATCCGTTCGCGAGATACGGGAGTTTGAAGCCAAGAAATGGTTGAGAAGGCAAAAAATTTTTCGCAATTCTGCTGCTCCAAACGTTTAACCAGAATGGCCTAGGGAGAAAATACACATACCGTTGTAATCGGGATAGTTTCTACTTTCAGACGCAGCAGGAATTTTTGGGTTTTGTCAATCCGTTCGCGAGATATGGGACTTTGAAACTAAGAAATGGTTGAGAAGACAACAAATTTTTCGCAATTCTGCTGAACCAAACGCTTAACAAGAATGGGCTATGGAAAAAATACACATACCGTTGTAATCGGGCGAGTTTCTACTTTCAGATGCAACAGCAATTTTTGGGTTAGGTCAATCCGTTCGCGAGATATGGGAGTTTGAAGCTAAGAAATGGTTGAGAAGACAACAAATTTTTCGCAATTCTGCTGCTCCAAACGCTTAACCAGAATGGCCTAGGGAAAAAATACACATACCGTTTTAATCGGGCGAGTTTCTACTTTCAGATGCAATTGGAATTTTTGGGTTAGGTCAATCCGTTCGCGAGATATGGGAGTTTGGGCGAAGAAATGGTTGAGAAGGCAAAAAATTTTTCGCAATTCTGCTGCTCCAAACGCTTAACCAGAATGGCCTAGGGAGAAAATACACATACCGTTGTAATCGGGCTAGTTTCTACTTTCAGATGCAATAGGAATTTTTGGGTGAGGTCAATCCGTTCGCGAGATATGGGAGTTTGAAGCCAAGAAATGGTTGAGAAGGCAAAAAATTTTTCGCAATTCTGCTGCTCCAAACGCTTAACCAGAATGGCCTAGGGAGAAAATACACATACCGTTGTAATCGGGATAGTTTCTACTTTCAGACGCAGCAGGAATTTTTGGGTTTGGTCAATCCGTTCGCGAGATATGGGACTTTGAAACTAAGAAATGGTTGAGAAGACAACAAATTTTTCGCAATTCTGCTGAACCAAACGCTTAACAAGAATGGGCTAGGGAAAAAATACACATACCGTTGTAATCGGGCGAGTTTCTAATTTCAGACGCTACAGGAATTGTTGGGTTAGGTCAATCCGTTCGCGAGATATGGGAGTTTGAAGCCAAGAAATGGTTGAGAAGGCAGAAAATTTTTCGCAATTCTGCTGCTCCAAACGCTTGACCAGAATGGCCTAGGGAGAAAATACACATACCGTTGTAATCGGGCTAGTTTCTACTTTCAAACGCAGCAGGAATTTTTGGGTTTGGTCAATCCGTTCTCGAGATATGGGAGTTTGAAGCCAAGAAATGGTTGAGAAGGCAAAAAATTTTTCGCAATTCTGCTGCTCCAAACGCTTAACCAGAATGGCCTATGGAAAAAATACACATACCGTTGTAATCGGGCGAGTTTCTACTTTCAGATGCAATAGGAATTTTTGGGTTAGGTCAATCCGTTCGCGAGATATGGGAGTTTGAAGCTAAGAAATGGTTGAGAAGACAACAAATTTTTCGCAATTCTGCTGCTCCAAACGCTTAACCAGAATGGCCTATGGAGAAAATACACATACCGTTGTAATCGGGCTTGTTTCTACTTTCAAACGCAGCAGGAATTTTTGGGTTTGGTCAATCCGTTCGCGAGATATGGGAGTTTGAAGCCAAGAAATGGTTGAGAAGGCAAAAAATTTTTCGCAATTCTGCTGCTCCAAACGCTTAACCAGAATGGCCTAGGGAAAAAATACACATACCGTTGTAATCGGGCGAGTTTCTACTTTCAGATGCAATAGGAATTTTTGGGTTAGGTCAATCCGTTCGCGAGATATGGGAGTTTGAAGCTAAGAAATGGTTGAGAAGACAACAAATTTTTCGCAATTCTGCTGCTCCAAACGCTTAACCAGAATGGGCTAGGGAAAAAATACACATACCGTTGTAATCGGGCTAGTTTCTACTTTCAAACGCAGCAGGAATTTTTGGGTTTGGTCAATCCGTTCGCGAGATATGGGAGTTTGAAGCCAAGAAATGGTTGAGAAGGCAAAAAATTTTTCGCAATTCTGCGGCGCCAAACGCTTAACCAGAATGGCCTAGGGAGAAAATACACATACCGTTGTAATCGGGATAGTTTCTACTTTCAGACGCAGCAGGAATTTTTGGGTTTGGTCAATCCGTTCGCGAGATATGGGAGTTTGAAGCTAAGAAATGGTTGAGAAGACAACAAATTTTTCGCAATTCTGCTGAACCAAACGCTTAACAAGAATGGGCTATGGAAAAAATACACATACCGTTGTAATCGGGCGAGTTTCTACTTTCAGATGCAACAGCAATTTTTGGGTTTGGTCAATCCGTTCGCGAGATATGGGAGTTTGAAGCCAAGAAATGGTTGAGAAGGCAAAAAATTTTTCGCAATTCTGCTGCTCCAAACGCTTAACCAGAATGGCCTAGGGAAAAAATACACATACCGTTGTAATCGGGCTAGTATTTACTTTCAGACGCAGCAGGAATTTGTGGCTTTGGTCAATCCATTCGCGAGATATGGGACTTTGAAACAAAGAAATGGTTGAGATGACAACAAATTTTTCGCAATTCTGCTGAACCAAACGCTTAACAAGAATGGGCTATGGAAAAAATACACATACCGTTGTAATCGGGATAGTTTCTACTTTCAGACGCAGCAGGAATTTTTGGGTTTGGTCAATCCGTTCGCGAGATATGGGACTTTGAAACTAAGAAATGGTTGAGAAGACAACAAATTTTTCGCAATTCTGCTGAACCAAACGCTTAACAAGAATGGGCTATGGAAAAAATACACATACCGTTGTAATCGGGCGAGTTTCTACTTTCAGATGCAACAGCAATTTTTGGGTTAGGTCAATCCGTTCGCGAGATATGGGAGTTTGAAGCTAAGAAATGGTTGAGAAGACAACAAATTTTTCGCAATTCTGCTGCTCCAAACGCTTAACCAGAATGGCCTAGGGAAAAAATACACATACCGTTGTAATCGGGCGAGTTTCTACTTTCAGATGCAATTGGAATTTTTGGGTTAGGTCAATCCGTTCGCGAGATATGGGAGTTTGGGCCAAGAAATGGTTGAGAAGACAACAAATTTTTCGCAATTCTGCTGCTCCAAACACTTAACCAGAATGGCCTAGGGAGAAAATACACATACCCCTGTAATCGGGCTAGTTTCTACTTTCAGATGCAATAGGAATTTTTGGGTTAGGTCAATCCGTTCGCGAGATATGGGAGTTTGAAGCCAAGAAATGGTTGAGAGGGCAAAAAATTTTTCGCAATTCTGCTGGTCCAAACGCTTAACCAGAATGGCCTAGGGAAAAAATACACAAACCGTTGTAATCGGGCGAGTTTCTACTTTCAGATGCAATAGGAATTTTTGGGTTAGATCAATCCGTTCGCGAGATATGGGAGTTTGAAGCCAAGAAATGGTTGAGAAGGCAAAAATTTTTTCGCAATTCTGCTGCTCCAAACGCTTAACCAGAATGGCCTAGGGAGAAAATACACATACCGTTGAAATCGGGCTAGTATTTACTTTCAGACGCAGCAGGAATTTGTGGCTTTGGTCAATCCATTCGCGAGATATGGGACTTTGAAACAAAGAAATGGTTGAGATGACAACAAATTTTTCGCAATTCTGCTGAACCAAACGCTTAACAAGAATGGGCTATGGAAAAAATACACATACCGTTGTAATCGGGCGAGTTTCTACTTTCAGATGCAACAGCAATTTTTGGGTTAGGTCAATCCGTTCGCGAGATATGGGAGTTTGAAGCTAAGAAATGGTTGAGAAGACAACAAATTTTTCGCAATTCTGCTGCTCCAAACGCTTAACCAGAATGGCCTAGGGAAAAAATACACATACCGTTGTAATCGGGCGAGTTTCTACTTTCAGATGCAATTGGAATTTTTGGGTTAGGTCAATCCGTTCGCGAGATATGGGAGTTTGGGCCAAGAAATGGTTGAGAAGGCAAAAAATTTTTCGCAATTCTGCTGCTCCAAACGCTTAACCAGAATGGCCTAGGGAGAAAATACACATACCGTTGTAATCGGGCTAGTTTCTACTTTCAGATGCAATAGGAATTTTTGGGTGAGGTCAATCCGTTCGCGAGATATGGGAGTTTGAAGCCAAGAAATGGTTGAGAAGGCAAAAAATTTTTCGCAATTCTGCTGCTCCAAACGCTTAACCAGAATGGCCTAGGGAGAAAATACACATACCGTTGTAATCGGGATAGTTTCTACTTTCAGACGCAGCAGGAATTTTTGGGTTTGGTCAATCCGTTCGCGAGATATGGGACTTTGAAACTAAGAAATGGTTGAGAAGACAACAAATTTTTCGCAATTCTGCTGAACCAAACGCTTAACAAGAATGGGCTATGGAAAAAATACACATACCGTTGTAATCGGGCGAGTTTCTACTTTCAGATGCAACAGCAATTTTTGGGTTAGGTCAATCCGTTCGCGAGATATGGGAGTTTGAAGCTAAGAAATGGTTGAGAAGACAACAAATTTTTCGCAATTCTGCTGCTCCAAACGCTTAACCAGAATGGCCTAGGGAAAAAATACACATACCGTTGTAATCGGGCGAGTTTCTACTTTCAGATGCAATTGGAATTTTTGGGTTAGGTCAATCCGTTCGCGAGATATGGGAGTTTGGGCCAAGAAATGGTTGAGAAGGCAAAAAATTTTTCGCAATTCTGCTGCTCCAAACGCTTAACCAGAATGGCCTACGGAGAAAATACACATACCCTTGTAATCGGGCTAGTTTCTACTTTCAGATGCAATAGGAATTTTTGGGTGAGGTCAATCCGTTCGCGAGATATGGGAGTTTGAAGCCAAGAAATGGTTGAGAAGGCAAAAAATTTTTCGCAATTCTGCTGCTCCAAACGTTTAACCAGAATGGCCTAGGGAGAAAATACACATACCGTTGTAATCGGGATAGTTTCTACTTTCAGACGCAGCAAGAATTTTTGGGTTTGGTCAATCCGTTCGCGAGATATGGGACTTTGAAACTAAGAAATGGTTGAGAAGACAACAAATTTTTCGCAATTCTGCTGAACCAAACGCTTAACAAGAATGGGCTATGGAAAAAATACACATACCGTTGTAATCGGGCTAGTTTCTACTTTCAAACGCAGCAGGAATTTTTGGGTTTGGTCAATCCGTTCGCGAGATATGGGAGTTTGAAGCCAAGAAATGGTTGAGAAGGCAAAAAATTTTTCGCAATTCTGCTGCTCCAAACGCTTAACCAGAATGGCCTAGGGAAAAAATACACATACCGTTGTAATCGGGCGAGTTTCTACTTTCAGATGCAATAGGAATTTTTGGGTTAGGTCAATCCGTTCGCGAGATATGGGAGTTTGAAGCTAAGAAATGGTTGAGATGACAACAAATTTTTCGCAATTCTGCTGCTCCAAACGCTTAACCAGAATGGGCTAGGGAAAAAATACACATACCGCTGTAATCGGGCGAGTTTCTACTATCAGACACAACAGGAATTTTTGGGTTAGGTCAATCCGTTCGCGAGATATGGGAGTTTGAAGCCAAGAAATGGTTGAGAAGACAACAAATTTTTCGCAATTCTGCTGCTCCAAACGCTTAACCAGAATGGCCTAGGGAGAAAATACACATACCCCTGTAATCGGGCTAGTTTCTACTTTCAGATGCAATAGGAATTTTTGGGTTAGGTCAATCCGTTCGCGAGATATGGGAGTTTGAAGCCAAGAAATGGTTGAGAGGGCAAAAAATTTTTCGCAATTCTGCTGGTCCAAACGCTTAACCAGAATGGCCTAGGGAAAAAATACACAAACCGTTGTAATCGGGCGAGTTTCTACTTTCAGATGCAATAGGAATTTTTGGGTTAGGTCAATCCGTTCGCGAGATATGGGAGTTTGAAGCCAAGAAATGGTTGAGAAGGCAAAAATTTTTTCGCAATTCTGCTGCTCCAAACGCTTAACCAGAATGGCCTAGGGAAAAAATACACATACCGCTGTAATCGGGCGAGTTTCTACTTTCAGATGCAATAGGAATTTTTGGGTTAGGTCAATCCGTTCGCGAGATATGGGAGTTTGAAGCTAAGAAATGGTTGAGATGACAACAAATTTTTCGCAATTCTGCTGCTCCAAACGCTTAACCAGAATGGGCTAGGGAAAAAATACACATACCGCTGTAATCGGGCGAGTTTCTACTATCAGACACAACAGGAATTTTTGGGTTAGGTCAATCCGTTCGCGAGATATGGGAGTTTGAAGCCAAGAAATGGTTGAGAAGACAACAAATTTTTCGCAATTCTGCTGCTCCAAACGCTTAACCAGAATGGCCTAGGGAGAAAATACACATACCCCTGTAATCGGGCTAGTTTCTACTTTCAGATGCAATAGGAATTTTTGGGTTAGGTCAATCCGTTCGCGAGATATGGGAGTTTGAAGCCAAGAAATGGTTGAGAGGGCAAAAAATTTTTCGCAATTCTGCTGGTCCAAACGCTTAACCAGAATGGCCTAGGGAAAAAATACACAAACCGTTGTAATCGGGCGAGTTTCTACTTTCAGATGCAATAGGAATTTTTGGGTTAGGTCAATCCGTTCGCGAGATATGGGAGTTTGAAGCCAAGAAATGGTTGAGAAGGCAAAAATTTTTTCGCAATTCTGCTGCTCCAAACGCTTAACCAGAATGGCCTAGGGAAAAAATACACATACCGCTGTAATCGGGCGAGTTTCTACTTTCAGATGCAATAGGAATTTTTGGGTTAGGTCAATCCGTTCGCGAGATATGGGAGTTTGAAGCCAAGAAATGGTTGAGAAGGCAAAAAATTTTTCGCAATTCTTCTGCTCCAAACGCTTAACCAGAATGGCCTAGGGAAAAAATACACATACCGTTGTAATCGGGCGAGTTTCTACTTTCAGATGCAACAGGAATTTTTGGGTTAGGTCAATCCGTTCGCGAGATATGGGAGTTTGAAACTAAGAAATGGTTGAGAAGACAACAAATTTTTCGCAATTCTGCTGCTCCAAACGCTTAACCAGAATGGCCTAGGGAAAAAATAAACATACCGTTGTAATCGGGCGAGTTTCTACTTTCAGATGCAATTGGAATTTTTGGGTTAGGTCAATCCTTTCGCGAGATATGGGAGTTTGAAGCCAAGAAATGGTTGAGAAGGCAAAAAATTTTTCGCAATTCTGTGGCTCCAAACGCTTAACCAGAATGGCCTAGGGAGAAAATACACATACCGTTGTAATCGGGCTAGATTCTATTTTCAAACGCAGCCGGAATTTTTGGGTTTGGTCAATCCGTTCGCGAGATATGGGAGTTTGAAGCCAAGAAATGGTTGAGAAGGCAAAAAATTTTTCGCAATTCTGCTGCTCCAAACGCTTAACCAGAATGGCCTAGGGAGAAAATACACATACCGTTGTAATCGGGCTAGTTTCTACTTTCAAACGCAGCAGGAATTTTTGGGTTTGGTCAATCCGTTCGCGAGATATGGGAGTTTGAAGCTAAGAAATGGTTGAGAAGACAACAAATTTTACGCACTTCTGATGCTCCAAACGCTTAACCAGAATGGCCTAGGGAAAAAATACACATTCCGTTGTAATCGGGCGGGTTTCTACTTTCAGATGCAACAGGAATTTTTGGGTTAGGTCAATCCGTTCGCGAGATATGGGAGTTTGAAGCTAAGAAATGGTTGAGAAGACAACAAATTTTTCGCAATTCTGCTGCTCCAAACGCTTAACCAGAATGGCCTAGGGAGGAAATACACATACCCCTGTAATCGGGCTAGTTTCTACTTTCAGATGCAATAGGAACTTTTGGATTAGGTCAATCCGTTCGCGAGATATGGGAGTTTGAATCCAAGAAATGGTTGAGAAGGCAGAAAATTTTTCGCAATTCTGCTGCTCCAAACGCTTAACCAGAATGGCCTAGGGAAAAAATACACATACCGCTGTAATCGGGCGAGTTTCTACTTTCAGATGCAACAGCAATTTTTGGGTTAGGTCAATCCGTTCGCGAGATATGGGAGTTTGAAGCTAAGAAATGGTTGAGAAGACCACAAATTTTTCGCACTTCTGCTGCTCCAAACGCTTAATCAGAATGGCCAAGGGAAAAAATACACATACCGTTGTAATCGGGCGAGATTCGACTTTCAGATGCAATAGGAATTTTGGGTTAGGTCGACCGGTCGCGAGATATGGGAGTTTGAAGCTAAGAAATGGTTCAGAAGACAACAAATATTTCGCACTTCTGCTGCTCCAAACGCTTAACAAGAATGGCCTAGGCAAAAAATACACATACCGTTGTAATCGGGCGAGTTTCTACTTTCAGACGCAACAGGAATTTTTGGGTTAGGTCAATCCGTTCGCGAGATATGGGAGTTTGAAGCTAAGAAATGGTTGAGAAGACCACAAATTTTTCGCACTTCTGCTGCTCCAAACGCTTAATCAGAATGGCCTAGGGAAAAAATACACATACCGTTGTAATCGGGCGAGATTCGACTTTCAGATGCAATAGGAATTTTGGGTTAGGTCAACCGGTCGCGAGATATGGGAGTTTGAAGCTAAGAAATGGTTGAGAAGACCACAAATTTTTCGCACTTCTGCTGCTCCAAACGCTTAACAAGAATGGCCTAGGCAAAAAATACACATACCGTTGTAATCGGGCGAGTTTCTACTTTCAGATGCAATAGGAATTTTTGGCTCAGGTCAATCCGTTCGCGAGATATGGGAGTTTGAAGCTAAGAAATGGTTGAGAAGACAACAAATTTTTCGCAATTCTGCTGCTCCAAACGCTTAACCAGAATGGCCTAGGGAAAAAATACACATACCGTTGTTATCGGGCGAGTTTCTACTTTCAGACACAACAGGAATTTTTGGGTTAGGTCAATCCGTTCGCGAGATATGGGAGTTTGAAGCCAAGAAATGGTTGAGAAGACAACAAATTTTTCGCAATTCTGCTGCTCCAAACGCTTAACCAGAATGGCCTAGGGAGAAAATACACATACCCCTGTAATCGGGCTAGTTTCTACTTTCGGATGCAATAGGAACTTTTGGGTTAGGTCAATCCGTTCGCGAGATATGGGAGTTTGAATCCAAGAAATGGTTGAGAAGGCAGAAAATTTTTCGCAATTCTGCTGCTCCAAACGCTTAACCAGAATGGCCTAGGGAAAAAATACACATACCGCTGTAATCGGGCGAGTTTCTACTGTCAGATGCAACAGGAATTTTTGGGTTAGGTCAATCCGTTCGCGAGATATGGGAGTTTGAAGCTAAGAAATGGTTGAGAAGACCACAAATTTTTCGCACTTCTGCTGCTCCAAACGCTTAATCAGAATGGCCTAGGGAAAAAATACACATACCGTTGTAATCGGGCGAGATTCGACTTTCAGATGCAATAGGAATTTTGGGTTAGGTCAACCGGTCGCGAGATATGGGAGTTTGAAGCTAAGAAATGGTTCAGAAGACAACAAATATTTCGCACTTCTGCTGCTCCAAACGCTTAACCAGAATGGGCTAGGGAAAAAATACACAAACCGCTGTAATCGGGCTAGTTTCTACTTTCAGATGCAATAGGAATTTTTGGGTTAGGTCAATCCGTTCGCGAGATATGGGAGTTTGAATCCAAGAAATGGTTGAGAAGGCAAAAAATTTTTCGCAAATCTGCAGCTCCAAACGCTTAACCAGAATGGCCTAGGGAAAAAATACACACACCGTTGTAATCGGGCGAGTTTCTACTTTCAGATGCAATAGGAATTTTTGGCTCAGGTCAATCCGTTCGCGAGATATGGGAGTTTGAAGCTAAGAAATGGTTGAGAAGACAACAAATTTTTCGCAATTCTGCTGCTCCAAACGCTTAACCAGAATGGCCTAGGGAAAAAATACACATACCGTTGTTATCGGGCGAGTTTCTACTTTCAGACACAACAGGAATTTTTGGGTTAGGTCAATCCGTTCGCGAGATATGGGAGTTTGAAGCCAAGAAATGGTTGAGAAGACAACAAATTTTTCGCAATTCTGCTGCTCCAAACGCTTAACCAGAATGGCCTAGGGGGAAAATACACATACCCCTGTAATCGGGCTAGTTTCTACTTTCAGATGCAATAGGAACTTTTGGGTTAGGTCAATCCGTTCGCGAGATATGGGAGTTTGAATCCAAGAAATGGTTGAGAAGGCAGAAAATTTTTCGCAATTCTGCTGCTCCAAACGCTTAACCAGAATGGCCTAGGGAAAAAATACACATACCGTTGTAATCGGGCGAGTTTCTACTTTCAGATGCAATAGGAATTTTTGCGTTAGGTCAATCCGTTCGCGAGATATGGGAGTTTGAACCTAAGAAATGGTTGAGAAGACAACAAATTTTTCGCACTTCTGCTGCTCCAAACGCTTAACCAGAATGGCCTAGGGAAAAAATACACATACCGTTGTTATCGGGCGAGTTTCTACTTTCAGACACAACAGGAATTTTTGGGTTAGGTCAATCCGTTCGCGAGATATGGGAGTTTGAAGCCAAGAAATGGTTGAGAAGACAACAAATTTTTCGCAATTCTGCTGCTCCAAACGCTTAACCAGAATGGCCTAGGGAGAAAATACACATACCCCTGTAATCGGGCTAGTTTCTACTTTCAGATGCAATAGGAACTTTTGGGTTAGGTCAATCCGTTCGCGAGATATGGGAGTTTGAAGCTAAGAAATGGTTGAGAAGACCACAAATTTTTCGCACTTCTGCTGCTCCAAACGCTTAATCAGAATGGCCAAGGGAAAAAATACACATACCGTTGTAATCGGGCGAGATTCGACTTTCAGATGCAATAGGAATTTTGGGTTAGGTCAACCGGTCGCGAGATATGGGAGTTTGAAGCTAAGAAATGGTTCAGATGACAACAAATATTTCGCACTTCTGCTGCTCCAAACGCTTAACCAGAATGGGCTAGGGAAAAAATACACATACCGCTGTAATCGGGCGAGTTTCTACTTTCAGATGCAACAGGAATTTTTGGGTTAGGTCAATCCGTTCGCGAGATATGGGAGTTTGAAGCTAAGAAATGGTTGAGAAGACCACAAATTTTTCGCACTTCTGCTGCTCCAAACGCTTAATCAGAATGGCCAAGGGAAAAAATACACATACCGTTGTAATCGGGCGAGATTCGACTTTCAGATGCAATAGGAATTTTGGGTTAGGTCAACCGGTCGCGAGATATGGGAGTTTGAAGCTAAGAAATGGTTCAGAAGACAACAAATATTTCGCACTTCTGCTGCTCCAAACGCTTAACCAGAATGGGCTAGGGAAAAAATACACATACCGCTGTAATCGGGCTAGTTTCTACTTTCAGATGCAATAGGAATTTTTGGGTTAGGTCAATCCGTTCGCGAGATATGGGAGTTTGAAGCTAAGAAATGGTTGAGAAGACAACAAATTTTTCGCAATTCTGCTGCTCCAAACGCTTAACCAGAATGGCCTAGGGTGAAAATACACATACCCCTGTAATCGGGCTAGTTTCTACTTTCAGATGCAATAGGAACTTTTGGATTAGGTCAATCCGTTCGCGAGATATGGGAGTTTGAATCCAAGAAATGGTTGAGAAGGCAGAAAATTTTTCGCAATTCTGCTGCTCCAAACGCTTAAACAGAATGGCCTAGGGAAAAAATACACATACCGCTGTAATCGGGCGAGTTTCTACTTTCAGATGCAACAGGAATTTTTGGGTTAGGTCAATCCGTTCGCGAGATATGGGAGTTTGAAGCTATGAAATGGTTGAGAAGACCACAAATTTTTCGCACTTCTGCTGCTCCAAACGCTTAATCAGAATGGCCAAGGGAAAAAATACACATACCGTTGTAATCGGGCGAGATTCGACTTTCAGATGCAATAGGAATTTTGGGTTAGGTCAACCGGTCGCGAGATATGGGAGTTTGAAGCTAAGAAATGGTTCAGAAGACAACAAATATTTCGCACTTCTGCTGCTCCAAACGCTTAACAAGAATGGCCTAGGCAAAAAATACACATACCGTTGTAATCGGGCGAGTTTCTACTTTCAGACGCAACAGGAATTTTTGGGTTAGGTCAATCCGTTCGCGAGATATGGGAGTTTGAAGCTAAGAAATGGTTGAGAAGACCACAAATTTTTCGCACTTCTGCTGCTCCAAACGCTTAATCAGAATGGCCTAGGGAAAAAATACACATACCGTTGTAATCGGGCGAGATTCGACTTTCAGATGCAATAGGAATTTTGGGTTAGGTCAACCGGTCGCGAGATATGGGAGTTTGAAGCTAAGAAATGGTTGAGAAGACCACAAATTTTTCGCACTTCTGCTGCTCCAAACGCTTAACAAGAATGGCCTAGGCAAAAAATACACATACCGTTGTAATCGGGCGAGTTTCTACTTTCAGTTGCAATAGGAATTTTTGGCTCAGGTCAATCCGTTCGCGAGATATGGGAGTTTGAAGCTAAGAAATGGTTGAGAAGACAACAAATTTTTCGCAATTCTGCTGCTCCAAACGCTTAACCAGAATGGCCTAGGGAAAAAATACACATACCGTTGTTATCGGGCGAGTTTCTACTTTCAGACACAACAGAAATTTTTGGGTTAGGTCAATCCGTTCGCGAGATATGGGAGTTTGAAGCCAAGAAATGGTTGAGAAGACAACAAATTTTTCGCAATTCTGCTGCTCCAAACGCTTAACCAGAATGGCCTAGGGAGAAAATACACATACCCCTGTAATCGGGCTAGTTTCTACTTTCGGATGCAATAGGAACTTTTGGGTTAGGTCAATCCGTTCGCGAGATATGGGAGTTTGAATCCAAGAAATGGTTGAGAAGGCAGAAAATTTTTCGCAATTCTGCTGCTCCAAACGCTTAACCAGAATGGCCTAGGGAAAAAATACACATACCGCTGTAATCGGGCGAGTTTCTACTGTCAGATGCAACAGGAATTTTTGGGTTAGGTCAATCCGTTCGCGAGATATGGGAGTTTGAAGCTAAGAAATGGTTGAGATGACCACATATTTTTCGCACTTCTGCTGCTCCAAACGCTTAATCAGAATGGCCTAGGGAAAAAATACACATACCGTTGTAATCGGGCGAGATTCGACTTTCAGATGCAATAGGAATTTTGGGTTAGGTCAACCGGTCGCGAGATATGGGAGTTTGAAGCTAAGAAATGGTTCAGAAGACAACAAATATTTCGCACTTCTGCTGCTCCAAACGCTTAACAAGAATGGCCTAGGCAAAAAATACACATACCGTTGTAATCGGGCGAGTTTCTACTTTCAGACGCAACAGGAATTTTTGGGTTAGGTCAATCCGTTCGCGAGATATGGGAGTTTGAAGCTAAGAAATGGTTGAGAAGACCACAAATTTTTCGCACTTCTGCTGCTCCAAACGCTTAATCAGAATGGCCTAGGGAAAAAATACACATACCGTTGTAATCGGGCGAGATTCGACTTTCAGATGCAATAGGAATTTTGGGTTAGGTCAACCGGTCGCGAGATATGGGAGTTTGAAGCTAAGAAATGGTTCAGAAGACAACAAATATTTCGAACTTCTGCTGCTCCAAACGCATAACAAGAATGGCCTAGGCAAAAAATACACATACCGTTGTAATCGGGCGAGTTTCTACTTTCAGACGCAACAGGAATTTTTGGGTTAGGTCAATCCGTTCGCGAGATATGGGAGTTTGAAGCTAAGAAATGGTTGAGAAGACCACAAATTTTTCGCACTTCTGCTGCTCCAAACGCTTAACCAGAATGGCCTAGGGAAAAAATACACATACCGTTGTAATCGGGCGAGTTTTGACTTTCAGAAGCAATAGGAATTTTTGGGTTAGGTCAATACGTTCGCGAGATATGGGAGTTTGAAGCCAAGAAATGGTTGAGAAGGCAAAAAATTTTTCGCAATTCTGCTGCTCCAAACGCTTAACCAGGATGGCCTAGGGGAAAAATACACATACCGTTGTAATCGGGCGGGTTTCTACTTTCAGATGCAATAGGAATTTTTGGGTTAGGTTAATCCGTTCGCGAGATACGGGAGTTTGAAGCTAAGAAATGGTTGAGAAGACAACAAATTTTTCGCAATTCTGCTGCTGTAAACGCTTAACCAGAATGGCCTAGGGAAAAAATACACATACCGTTGTAATCGGGCGAGTTTCTACTTTCAGATGCAATTGGAATTTTTGGGTTAGGTCAATCCGATCGCGAGATATGGGAGTTTGAGCCAAGAAATGGTTGAGAAGGCAACAAATTTTTCGCAATTCTGCTGCTCCAAACGCTTATCCAGAATGGCCTAGGGAAAAAATACACATACCGCTATAATCGGGCGAGTTTCTACTTTCAGATGCAATAGGAATTTTTGGGTTAGGTCAATCCATTCGCGAGATATGGGAGTTTGAAGACAAGAAATGGTTGAGAAGGCAAAAAATTTTCGCAATTCTGCTGCTCCAAACGCTTAACCAGAATGCCCTAGGGAAAAAATACACACACCGTTGTAATCGGGCGAGTTTCTACTTTCAGATGCAATAGGAATTTTTGGGTTAGGTCAATCCGTTCGCGAGATATGGGAGTTTGAAGCCAAGAAATGGTTGAGAGGGCAAAAAATTTTTCGCAATTCTGCTGCTCCAAACGCTTAACCAGAATGGCCTAGGGAGAAAATACACATACCGCTGTAATCGGGCTATTTTCTACTTTCAGATGCAATAGGACTTTTTGGGTTAGGTCAATCCGTTCGCGAGATATGGGAGTTTGAAGCCAAGAAATGGTTGAGAAGACAACAAATTCTTCGCAATTCTGCTGCTCCAAACGCTTAACCAGAATTGCCTAGGGAAAAAATACACATACCGTTGTAATCGGGCGAGTTTCTACTTTCAGATGCATTTGGAATTTTTGGGTTAGGTCAATCCGTTCGCGAGATATGGGAGTTTCGGCCAAGAAATGGTTGAGAAGGCAAAAAATTTTTCGCAATTCTGCTGCTCCAAACGCTTAACCAGAATGGCCTAGGGAGAAAATACACACACCGTTGTAATCGGGCTAGTTTCTACTTTCAGATGCAATAGGAATTTTTGGGTGAGGTCTATCCGTTCGCGAGATATGGGAGTTTGAAGCCAAGAAATGGTTGAGAAGACAAAAAATTTTTCGCAATTCTGCTGCTCCAAACGCTTAACCAGAATGGCCTAGGGAGAAAATACACATACCGTTGTAATCGGGCTAGTTTCTACTTTCAGACGCAGCAGGAATTTTTGGGTTTGGTCAATCCGTTCGCGAGGTATGGGACTTTGAAACTAAGAAATGGTTGAGAAGACAACAAATTTTTCGCAATTCTGCTAAACCAAACGCTTAACAAGAATGGGCTAGGGAAAAAATACGCATACCGTTGTAATCGGGCGAGTTTCTACTTTCAGATGCAATAGGAATTTTTTGGTTAGGTCAATCCTTTCGCGAGATATGGGAGTTTGAAGCCAAGAAATGGTTGAGAAGAAAACAAATTATTCGCAATTCTGCTGCTCCAAACGCTTGACCAGAGTGGGCTAGGGAAAAAATACACATACCGTAGTAATCGGCCGAGTTTCTACTTTCAGACGCTACAGGAATTTTTGGGTTAGGTCAATCCGTTCGCGAGATATGGGAGTTTGAATCCAAGAAATGCTTGAGAAGGCAAAAAATTTTTCGCAATTCTGCTGCTCCAAACGCTTAACCAGAGTGGCCTAGGGAGAAAATACACATACCGCTGTAATCGGGCGAGTTTCTACTTTCAGATGCAACAGGAATTTGTGGGTTAGGTCAATCCGTTCGCGAGATATGGGAGTTTGAAGCTAAGAAATGGTTGAGAAGACCACAAATTTTTCGCACTTCTGCTGCTCCAAACGCTTAATCAGAATGGCCAAGGGAAAAAATACACATACCGTTGTAATCGGGCGAGATTCGACTTTCAGATGCAATAGGAATTTTGGGTTAGGTCAACCGGTCGCGAGATATGGGAGTTTGAAGCTAAGAAATGGTTCAGAAGACAACAAATATTTCGCACTTCTGCTGCTCCAAACGCTTAACCAGAATGGGCTAGGGAAAAAATACACATACCGCTGTAATCGGGCTAGTTTCTACTTTCAGATGCAATAGGAATTTTTGGGTTAGGTCTATCCGTTCGCGAGATATGGGAGTTTGAATCCAAGAAATGGTTGAGAAGGCAAAAAATATTTCGCAATTCTGCTGCTCCAAACGCTTAACCAGAATGGCCTAGGGAAAAAATACACACACTGTTGTAATCGGGCGAGTTTCTACTTTCAGATGCAATAGGAATTTTTGGGTTAGGTCAATCCGTTCGCGAGATATGGGAGTTTGAAGCCAAGAAATGGTTGAGAAGACAACAAATTTTTCGCAATTCTGCTGCTCCAAACGCTTAACCAGAATGGCCTAGGGAGAAAATACACATACCCCTGTAATCGGGCTAGTTTCTACTTTCAGATGCAATAGGAACTTTTGGGTTAGTTCAATCCGTTCGCGAGATATGGGAGTTTGAATCCAAGAAATGGTTGAGAAGGCAGAAAATTTTTCGCAATTCTGCTGCTCCAAACGCTTAACCAGAATGGCCTAGGGAAAAAATACACATACCGCTGTAATCGGGCGAGTTTCTACTTTCAGATGCAATTGGAATTTTTGGGTTAGGTCAATCCGATCGCGAGATATGGGAGTTTGAGCCAAGAAATGGTTGAGAAGGCAAAAAATTTTTCGTAATTCTGCTGCTCCAAACGCTTAACCAGAATGGCCTAGGGAAAAAATACACATAGCGCTATAATCGGGCGAGTTTCTACTTTCAGATGCAATAGGAATTTTTGGGTTAGGTCAATCCATTCGCGAGATATGGGAGTTTGAAGCCAAGAAATGGTTGAGAGGGCAAAAAATTTTTCGCAATTCTGCTGCTCCAAACGCTTAACCAGAATGGCCTAGGGAAAAAATACACACACCGTTGTAATCGGTCTAGTTTCTACTTTCAAACGCAGCAGGAATTTTTGGGTTTGGTCAATCCGTTCGCGAGATATAGGAGTTTGAAGGTAAGAAATGGTTGAGAAGACAACAAATTTTTCGCAATTCTGCTGTTCCAAACGCTTAACCAGAATGGGCTAGGGAAAAAATACACATACCGCTGTAATCGGGCGAGTTTCTACTTTCAGACACAACAGGAATTTTTGGGTTAGGTCAATCCGTTCGCGAGATATGGGAGTTTGAAGCCAAGAAATGGTTGAGAAGACAACAAATTTTTCGCAATTCTGCTGCTCCAAACGCTTAACCAGAATGGCCTAGGGAGAAAATACACATACCGCTGTAATCGGGCTAGTTTCTACTTTCAGATGCAATAGGAATTTTTGGGTTAGGTCAATCCGTTCGCGAGATATGGGAGTTTGAAGCCAAGAAATGGTTGAGAAGGCAAAAAATTTTTCGCAATTCTGCTGCCCCAAACGCCTAACCAGAATGGCCTAGGGAAAAAATACACATACCGTTGTAATCGGGCGAGTTTCTACTTTCAGATGCAATAGGAATTTTTTGGTTACGTCAATCCTTTCGCGAGATATGGGAGTTTGAAGCCAAGAAATGGTTGAGAAGAAAACAAATTTTTGGCAATTCTGCTGCTCCAAACGCTTGACCAGAGTGGGCTAGGGAAAAAATACACATACCGTAGTAATCGGCCGAGTTTGTACTTTCAGACGCTACAGGAATTTTTGGGTTAGAACAATCCGTTCGCGAGATATGGGAGTTTGAATCCAAGAAATGGTTGAGGAGGCAAAAAATTTTTCGCAATTCTGCTTCTCCAAACGCTTAACCAGAATGGCCTAGGGAGAAAATACACATACCGTTGTAATCGGGCTAGTTTCTACTTTCAAACGCAGCAGGAATTTTTGGGTTTGGTCAATCCGTTCGCGAGATATGGGAGTTTGAAGGTAAGAAATGGTTGAGAAGACAACAAATTTTTCGCAATTCTGCTGCTCCAAACGCTTAACCAGAATGGGCTAGGGAAAAAATACACATACCGCTGTAATCGGGCGAGTTTCTACTTTCAGACACAACAGGAATTTTTGGGTTAGGTCAATCCGTTCGCGAGATATGGGAGTTTGAAGCCAAGAAATGGTTGAGAAGACAACAAATTTTTCGCAATTCTGCTGCTCCAAACGCTTAACCAGAATGGCCTAGGGAGAAAATAAACATACCGCTGTAATCGGGCTAGTTTCTACTTTCAGATGCAATAGGAATTTTTGGGTTAGGTCAATCCGTTCGCGAGATATGGGAGCTTGAAGCCAAGAAATGGTTGAGAAAGCAAAAAATTTTTCGCAATTCTGCTGCTCCAAACGCTTAACCAGAATGGCCTTGGGAAAAAAGACACACACCGTTGTAATCGGGCGAGTTTCTACTTTCAGATGCAATAGGAATTTCTGGGTTAGGTCAATCCGTTTGCGGGATATGGGAGTTTGAAGCCAAGAAATGGTTGAGAAGACAACAAATTTTTCGCAATTCTGCTGCTCCAAACGCTTAACCAGAATTGCCTAGGGAAAAAATACACATACCGTTGTAATCGGGCGAGTTTCTACTTGCAGATGCATTTGGAATTTTTGGGTTAGGTCAATCCGTTCGCGAGATATGGGAGTTTGGGCCAAGAAATGGTTGAGAAGGCAAAAAATTTTTCGCAATTCTGCTGCTCCAAACGCTTAACCAGAATGGCCTAGGGAGAAAATACACATACCGTTGTAATCGGGCTAGTTTCTACTTTCAGATGCAATAGGAATTTTTGGGTGAGGTCAATCCGTTCGCGAGATATGGGAGTTTGAAGCCAAGAAATGGTTGAGAAGGCAAAAAATTTTTCGCAATTCTGCTGCTCCAAACGCTTAACCAGAATGACCTAGGGAGAAAATACACATACCGTTGTAATCGGGCTAGTTTCTACTTTCAGACGCAGCAGGAATTTTTGGGTTTGGTCAATCCGTTCGCGAGATATGGGACTTTGAAACTAAGAAATGGTTGAGAAGACAACAAATTTTTCGCAATTCTGCTGAACCAAACGCTTAACAAGAATGGGCTAGGGAAAAAATACACATACCGTTGTAATCGGGCGAGTTTCTACTTTCAGACGCAACAGGAATTTTTGAGTTAGGTCAATCCGTTCGCGAGATATGGGAGTTTGAAGCCAAGAAATGGTTGAGAAGGCAGAAAATTTTTCGCAATTCTGCTGCTCCAAACGCTTAACCAGAATGGCCTAGGGTAAAAATACACATACCGCTGTAATCGGGCGAGTTTCTACTTTCAGACGCAACAGGAATTTTTGAGTTAGGTCAATCCGTTCGCGAGATATGGGAGTTTGAAGCCAAGAAATGGTTGAGAAGGCAAAAAATTTTTCGCAATTCTGCTGCCCCAAACGCCTAACCAGAATGGCCTAGGGAAAAAATACACATACCGTTGTAATCGGGCGAGTTTCTACTTTCAGATGCAATACGAATTTTTTGGTTAGGTCAATCCTTTCGCGAGATATGGGAGTTTGAAGCCAAGAAATGGTTGAGAAGAAAACAAATTTTTCGCAATTCTGCTGCTCCAAACGCTTGACCAGAGTGGGCTAGGGAAAAAATACACATCCCGTAGTAATCGGCCGAGTTTCTACTTTCAGACGCTAGAGGAATTTTTGGGTTAGGACAATCCGTTCGCGAGATATGGGAGTTTGAATCCAAGAAATGGTTGAGAAGGCAAAAAATTTTTCGCAATTCTGCTGCTCCAAACGCTTAACCAGAATGGCCTAGGGAGAAAATACACATACCGTTGTAATCGGGCTAGTTTCTACTTTCAAACGCAGCAGGAATTTTTGGGTTTGGTCAATCCGTTCGCGAGATATGGGAGTTTGAAGGTAAGAAATGGTTGAGAAGACAACAAATTTTTCGCAATTCTGCTGAACCAAACGCTTAACAAGGATGGGCTAGGGAAAAAATACACATACCGTTGTAATCGGGCGAGTTTCTACTTTCAGACGCAACAGGAATTTTTGAGTTAGTTCAATCCGTTCGCGAGATATGGGAGTTTGAAGCCAAGAAATGGTTGAGAAGGCAGAAAATTTTTCGCAATTCTGCTGCTCCAAACGCTTAACCAGAATGGCCTAGGGTAAAAATACACATACCGCTGTAATCGGGCGAGTTTCTACTTTCAGACGCAACAGGAATTTTTGAGTTAGGTCAATCCGTTCGAGAGATATGGGAGTTTGAAGCCAAGAAATGGTTGAGAAGGCAAAAAATTTTTCGCAATTCTGCTGCCCCAAACGCCTAACCAGAATGGCCTAGGGAAAAAATACACATACCTTTGTAATCGGGCGAGTTTCTACTTGCAGATGCATTTGGAATTTTTGGGTTATGTCAATCCGTTCGCGAGATATGGGAGTTTGGGCCAAGAAATGGTTGAGAAGGCAAAAAATTTTTCGCAATTCTGCTGCTCCAAACGCTTAACCAGAATGGCCTAGGGAGAAAATACACATACCGTTGTAATCGGGCTAGTTTCTACTTTCAGATGCAATAGGAATTTTTGGGTGAGGTCAATCCGTTCGCGAGATATGGGAGTTTGAAGCCAAGAAATGGTTGAGAAGGCAAAAAATTTTTCGCAATTCTGCTGCTCCAAACGCTTAACCAGAATGACCTAGGGAGAAAATACACATACCGTTGTAATCGGGCTAGTTTCTACTTTCAGACGCAGCAGGAATTTTTGGGTTTGGTCAATCCGTTCGCGAGATATGGGACTTTGAAACTAAGAAATGGTTGAGAAGACAACAAATTTTTCGCAATTCTGCTGAACCAAACGCTTAACAAGAATGGGCTAGGGAAAAAATACACATACCGTTGTAATCGGGCGAGTTTCTACTTTCAGACGCAACAGGAACTTTTGAGTTAGGTCAATCCGTTCGCGAGATATGGGAGTTTGAAGCCAAGAAATGGTTGAGAAGAAAACAAATTTTTCGCAATTCTGCTGCTCCAAACGCTTGACCAGAGTGGGCTAGGGAAAAAATACACATACCGTAGTAATCGGCCGAGTTTCTACTTTCAGACGCTACAGGAATTTTTGGGTTAGGACAATCCGTTCGCGAGATATGGGAGTTTGAATCCAAGAAATGGTTGAGAAGGCAAAAAATTTTTCGCAATTCTGCTGCTCCAAACGCTTAACCAGAATGGCCTAGGGAGAAAATACACATACCGTTGTAATCGGGCTAGTTTCTACTTTCAAACGCAGCAGGAATTGTTGGATTTGGTCAATCCGTTCGCGAGATATGGGAGTTTGAAGGTAAGAAATGGTTGAGAAGACAACAAATTTTACGCACTTCTGCTGCTCCAAACGCTTAACCAGAATGGCCTAGAGAAAAAATACACATACCGTTGAAATCGGGCTAGTTTCTACTTTCAGATGCAACAGGAATTTTTGGGTTAGGTCAATCCGTTCGCGAGATATGGGAGTTTGAAGCTAAGAAATGGTTAAGAAGACAACAAATTTTTCGCACTTCTGCTGCTCCAAACGCTTAACCAGAATGGCCTAGGGAAAAAATACACATACCTCTGTAATCGGGCGAGTTTCTACTTTCAGACGCAACAGGAATTTCTGAGTTAGGTCAATCCGTTCGCGAGATATGGGATTTTGAAGCCAAGAAATGGTTGAGAAGGCAAAAAATGTTTCGCAATTCTGCTGCTCCAAACGCCTAACCAGAATGGCCTAGGGAAAAAATACACATACCGTTGTAATCGGGCGAGTTTCTACTTTCAGATGCAATAGGAATTTTTTGGTTAGGTCAATCCTTTCACGAGATATGGGAGTTTGAAGCCAAGAAATGGTTGAGAAGAAAACAAATCTTTCGCAATTCTGCTGCTCCAAACGCTTGACCAGAGTGGGCTAGGGAAAAAATACACATACCGTAGTAATCGGCCGAGTTTCTACTTTCAGACGCTACAGGAATTTTTGGGTTAGGTCAATCCGTTCGCGAGATATGGGAGTTTGAATCCAAGAAATGGTTGAGAAGGCAACAAATTTTTCGCAATTCTGCTGCTCCAAACGCTTAACCAGAATGGCCTAGGGAGAAAATACACATGCCGTTGTAATCGGGCTAGTTTCTACTTTCAAACGCAGCAGGAATTTTTGGGTTTGGTCAATCCGTTCGCGAGATATGGGAGTTTGAAGGTAAGAAATGGTTGAGAAGACAACAAATTTTACGCACTTCTGCTGCTCCTAACGCTTAACCAGAATGGCCTAGGGGAAAAATACACATACCGTTGTAATCGGGCGAGTTTCTACTTTCAGATGCAACAGGAATTTTTGGGTTAGGTCAATCCGTTCGCGAGATATGGGAGTTTGAAGCTAAGAAATGGTTGAGAAGACAACAAATTTTTCGCACTTCTGCTGCTCCAAACGCTTAACCAGAATGGCCTAGGGAAAAAATACACATACCGTTGTAATCGGGCTAGTTTCTACTTTCAGACGCAGCAGGAATTTTTGGGTTTGGTCAATCCGTTCGCGAGATATGGGACTTTGAAACTAAGAAATGGTTGAGAAGACAACAAATTTTTCGCAATTCTGCTGAACCAAACGCTTAACAAGAATGGGCTAGGGAAAAAATACACATACCGTTGTAATCGGGCGAGTTTCTACTTTCAGACGCAACAGGAATTTTTGAGTTAGGTCAATCCGTTCGCGAGATATGGGAGTTTGAAGCCAAGAAATGGTTGAGAAGGCAGAAAATTTTTCCCAATTCTGCTGCTCCAAACGCTTAACCAGAATGGCCTAGGGTAAAAATACACATACCGCTGTAATCGGGCGAGTTTCTACTTTCAGACGCAACAGGAATTTTTGAGTTAGGTCAATCCGTTCGCGAGATATGGGAGTTTGAAGCCAAGAAATGGTTGAGAAGGCAAAAAATTTTTCGCAATTCTGCTGCCCCAAACGCCTAACCAGAATGGCCTAGGGAAAAAATACACATACCGTTGTAATCGGGCGAGTTTCTACTTTCAGATGCAATACGAATTTTTTGGTTAGGTCAATCCTTTCGCGAGATATGGGAGTTTGAAGCCAAGAAATGGTTGAGAAGAAAACAAATTTTTCGCAATTCTGCTGCTCCAAACGCTTGACCAGAGTGGGCTAGGGAAAAAATACACATACCGTAGTAATCGGCCGAGTTTCTACTTTCAGACGCTACAGGAATTTTTGGGTTAGGACAATCCGTTCGCGAGATATGGGAGTTTGAATCCAAGAAATGGTTGAGAAGGCAAAAAATTTTTCGCAATTCTGCTGCTCCAAACGCTTAACCAGAATGGCCTAGGGAGAAAATACACATACCGTTGTAATCGGGCTAGTTTCTACTTTCAAACGCAGCAGGAATTTTTGGGTTTGGTCAATCCGTTCGCGAGATATGGGAGTTTGAAGGTAAGAAATGGTTGAGAAGACAACAAATTTTTCGCAATTCTGCTGAACCAAACGCTTAACAAGGATGGGCTAGGGAAAAAATACACATACCGTTGTAATCGGGCGAGTTTCTACTTTCAGACGCAACAGGAATTTTTGAGTTAGTTCAATCCGTTCGCGAGATATGGGAGTTTGAAGCCAAGAAATGGTTGAGAAGGCAGAAAATTTTTCGCAATTCTGCTGCTCCAAACGCTTAACCAGAATGGCCTAGGGTAAAAATACACATACCGCTGTAATCGGGCGAGTTTCTACTTTCAGACGCAACAGGAATTTTTGAGTTAGGTCAATCCGTTCGCGAGATATGGGAGTTTGAAGCCAAGAAATGGTTGAGAAGGCAAAAAATTTTTCGCAATTCTGCTGCCCCAAACGCCTAACCAGAATGGCCTAGGGAAAAAATACACATACCGTTGTAATCGGGCGAGTTTCTACTTGCAGATGCATTTGGAATTTTTGGGTTATGTCAATCCGTTCGCGAGATATGGGAGTTTGGGCCAAGAAATGGTTGAGAAGGCAAAAAATTTTTCGCAATTCTGCTGCTCCAAACGCTTAACCAGAATGGCCTAGGGAGAAAATACACATACCGTTGTAATCGGGCTAGTTTCTACTTTCAGATGCAATAGGAATTTTTGGGTGAGGTCAATCCGTTCGCGAGATATGGGAGTTTGAAGCCAAGAAATGGTTGAGAAGGCAAAAAATTTTTCGCAATTCTGCTGCTCCAAACGCTTAACCAGATTGACCTAGGGAGAAAATACACATACCGTTGTAATCGGGCTAGTTTCTACTTTCAGACGCAGCAGGAATTTTTGGGTTTGGTCAATCCGTTCGCGAGATATGGGACTTTGAAACTAAGAAATGGTTGAGAAGACAACAAATTTTTCGCAATTCTGCTGAACCAAACGCTTAACAAGAATGGGCTAGGGAAAAAATACACATACCGTTGTAATCGGGCGAGTTTCTACTTTCAGACGCAACAGGAACTTTTGAGTTAGGTCAATCCGTTCGCGAGATATGGGAGTTTGAAGCCAAGAAATGGTTGAGAAGAAAACAAATTTTTCGCAATTCTGCTGCTCCAAACGCTTGACCAGAGTGGGCTAGGGAAAAAATACACATACCGTTGTAATCGGGCGAGTTTCTACTTGCAGATGCATTTGGAATTTTTGGGTTATGTCAATCCGTTCGCGAGATATGGGAGTTTGGGCCAAGAAATGGTTGAGAAGGCAACAAATTTTTCGCAATTCTGCTGCTCCAAACGCTTAACCAGAATGGCCTAGGGAGAAAATACACATACCGTTGTAATCGGGCTAGTTTCTACTTTCAGATGCAATAGGAATTTTTGGGTGAGGTCAATCCGTTCGCGAGATATGGGAGTTTGAAGCCAAGAAATGGTTGAGAAGGCAAAAAATTTTTCGCAATTCTGCTGCTCCAAACGCTTAACCAGAATGACCTAGGGAGAAAATACACATACCGTTGTAATCGGGCTAGTTTCTACTTTCAGACGCAGCAGGAATTTTTGGGTTTGGTCAATCCGTTCGCGAGATATGGGACTTTGAAACTAAGAAATGGTTGAGAAGACAACAAATTTTTCGCAATTCTGCTGAACCAAACGCTTAACAAGAATGGGCTAGGGAAAAAATACACATACCGTTGTAATCGGGCGAGTTTCTACTTTCAGACGCAACAGGAACTTTTGAGTTAGGTCAATCCGTTCGCGAGATATGGGAGTTTGAAGCCAAGAAATGGTTGAGAAGAAAACAAATTTTTCGCAATTCTGCTGCTCCAAACGCTTGACCAGAGTGGGCTAGGGAAAAAATACACATACCGTAGTAATCGGCCGAGTTTCTACTTTCAGACGCTACAGGAATTTTTGGGTTAGGACAATCCGTTCGCGAGATATGGGAGTTTGAATCCAAGAAATGGTTGAGAAGGCAAAAAATTTTTCGCAATTCTGCTGCTCCAAACGCTTAACCAGAATGGCCTAGGGAGAAAATACACATACCGTTGTAATCGGGCTAGTTTCTACTTTCAAACGCAGCAGGAATTGTTGGGTTTGGTCAATCCGTTCGCGAGATATGGGAGTTTGAAGGTAAGAAATGGTTGAGAAGACAACAAATTTTACGCACTTCTGCTGCTCCAAACGCTTAACCAGAATGGCCTAGAGAAAAAATACACATACCGTTGAAATCGGGCTAGTTTCTACTTTCAGATGCAACAGGAATTTTTGGGTTAGGTCAATCCGTTCGCGAGATATGGGAGTTTGAAGCTAAGAAATGGTTAAGAAGACAACAAATTTTTCGCACTTCTGCTGCTCCAAACGCTTAACCAGAATGGCCTAGGGAAAAAATACACATACCTCTGTAATCGGGCGAGTTTCTACTTTCAGACGCAACAGGAATTTCTGAGTTAGGTCAATCCGTTCGCGAGATATGGGATTTTGAAGCCAAGAAATGGTTGAGAAGGCAAAAAATTTTTCGCAATTCTGCTGCTCCAAACGCCTAACCAGAATGGCCTAGGGAAAAAATACACATACCGTTGTAATCGGGCGAGTTTCTACTTTCAGATGCAATAGGAATTTTTTGGTTAGGTCAATCCTTTCACGAGATATGGGAGTTTGAAGCCAAGAAATGGTTGAGAAGAAAACAAATCTTTCGCAATTCTGCTGCTCCAAACGCTTGACCAGAGTGGGCTAGGGAAAAAATACACATACCGTAGTAATCGGCCGAGTTTCTACTTTCAGACGCTACAGGAATTTTTGGGTTAGGTCAATCCGTTCGCGAGATATGGGAGTTTGAATCCAAGAAATGGTTGAGAAGGCAACAAATTTTTCGCAATTCTGCTGCTCCAAACGCTTAACCAGAATGGCCTAGGGAGAAAATACACATGCCGTTGTAATCGGGCTAGTTTCTACTTTCAAACGCAGCAGGAATTTTTGGGTTTGGTCAATCCGTTCGCGAGATATGGGAGTTTGAAGGTAAGAAATGGTTGAGAAGACAACAAATTTTACGCACTTCTGCTGCTCCTAACGCTTAACCAGAATGGCCTAGGGGAAAAATACACATACCGTTGTAATCGGGCGAGTTTCTACTTTCAGATGCAACAGGAATTTTTGGGTTAGGTCAATCCGTTCGCGAGATATGGGAGTTTGAAGCTAAGAAATGGTTGAGAAGACAACAAATTTTTCGCACTTCTGCTGCTCCAAACGCTTAACCAGAATGGCCTAGGGAAAAAATACACATACCGTTGTAATCGGGCTAGTTTCTACTTTCAGACGCAGCAGGAATTTTTGGGTTTGGTCAATCCGTTCGCGAGATATGGGACTTTGAAACTAAGAAATGGTTGAGAAGACAACAAATTTTTCGCAATTCTGCTGAACCAAACGCTTAACAAGAATGGGCTAGGGAAAAAATACACATACCGTTGTAATCGGGCGAGTTTCTACTTTCAGACGCAACAGGAATTTTTGAGTTAGGTCAATCCGTTCGCGAGATATGGGAGTTTGAAGCCAAGAAATGGTTGAGAAGGCAGAAAATTTTTCGCAATTCTGCTGCTCCAAACGCTTAACCAGAATGGCCTAGGGTAAAAATACACATACCGCTGTAATCGGGCGAGTTTCTACTTTCAGACGCAACAGGAATTTTTGAGTTAGGTCAATCCGTTCGCGAGATATGGGAGTTTGAAGCCAAGAAATGGTTGAGAAGGCAAAAAATTTTTCGCAATTCTGCTGCCCCAAACGCCTAACCAGAATGGCCTAGGGAAAAAATACACATACCGTTGTAATCGGGCGAGTTTCTACTTTCAGATGCAATACGAATTTTTTGGTTAGGTCAATCCTTTCGCGAGATATGGGAGTTTGAAGCCAAGAAATGGTTGAGAAGAAAACAAATTTTTCGCAATTCTGCTGCTCCAAACGCTTGACCAGAGTGGGCTAGGGAAAAAATACACATACCGTAGTAATCGGCCGAGTTTCTACTTTCAGACGCTACAGGAATTTTTGGGTTAGGACAATCCGTTCGCGAGATATGGGAGTTTGAATCCAAGAAATGGTTGAGAAGGCAAAAAATTTTTCGCAATTCTGCTGCTCCAAACGCTTAACCAGAATGGCCTAGGGAGAAAATACACATACCGTTGTAATCGGGCTAGTTTCTACTTTCAAACGCAGCAGGAATTTTTGGGTTTGGTCAATCCGTTCGCGAGATATGGGAGTTTGAAGGTAAGAAATGGTTGAGAAGACAACAAATTTTTCGCAATTCTGCTGAACCAAACGCTTAACAAGGATGGGCTAGGGAAAAAATACACATACCGTTGTAATCGGGCGAGTTTCTACTTTCAGACGCAACAGGAATTTTTGAGTTAGTTCAATCCGTTCGCGAGATATGGGAGTTTGAAGCCAAGAAATGGTTGAGAAGGCAGAAAATTTTTCGCAATTCTGCTGCTCCAAACGCTTAACCAGAATGGCCTAGGGTAAAAATACACATACCGCTGTAATCGGGCGAGTTTCTACTTTCAGACGCAACAGGAATTTTTGAGTTAGGTCAATCCGTTCGCGAGATATGGGAGTTTGAAGCCAAGAAATGGTTGAGAAGGCAAAAAATTTTTCGCAATTCTGCTGCCCCAAACGCCTAACCAGAATGGCCTAGGGAAAAAATACACATACCGTTGTAATCGGGCGAGTTTCTACTTTCAGATGCAATACGAATTTTTTGGTTAGGTCAATCCTTTCGCGAGATATGGGAGTTTGAAGCCAAGAAATGGTTGAGAAGAAAACAAATTTTTCGCAATTCTGCTGCTCCAAACGCTTGACCAGAGTGGGCTAGGGAAAAAATACACATACCGTAGTAATCGGCCGAGTTTCTACTTTCAGACGCTACAGGAATTTTTGGGTTAGGACAATCCGTTCGCGAGATATGGGAGTTTGAATCCAAGAAATGGTTGAGAAGGCAAAAAATTTTTCGCAATTCTGCTGCTCCAAACGCTTAACCAGAATGGCCTAGGGAGAAAATACACATACCGTTGTAATCGGGCTAGTTTCTACTTTCAAACGCAGCAGGAATTTTTGGGTTTGGTCAATCCGTTCGCGAGATATGGGAGTTTGAAGGTAAGAAATGGTTGAGAAGACAACAAATTTTTCGCAATTCTGCTGAACCAAACGCTTAACAAGGATGGGCTAGGGAAAAAATACACATACCGTTGTAATCGGGCGAGTTTCTACTTTCAGACGCAACAGGAATTTTTGAGTTAGTTCAATCCGTTCGCGAGATATGGGAGTTTGAAGCCAAGAAATGGTTGAGAAGGCAGAAAATTTTTCGCAATTCTGCTGCTCCAAACGCTTAACCAGAATGGCCTAGGGTAAAAATACACATACCGCTGTAATCGGGCGAGTTTCTACTTTCAGACGCAACAGGAATTTTTGAGTTAGGTCAATCCGTTCGCGAGATATGGGAGTTTGAAGCCAAGACATGGTTGAGAAGGCAAAAAATTTTTCGCAATTCTGCTGCCCCAAACGCCTAACCAGAATGGCCTAGGGAAAAAATACACATACCGTTGTAATCGGGCGAGTTTCTACTTGCAGATGCATTTGGAATTTTTGGGTTATGTCAATCCGTTCGCGAGATATGGGAGTTTGGGCCAAGAAATGGTTGAGAAGGCAAAAAATTTTTCGCAATTCTGCTGCTCCAAACGCTTAACCAGAATGGCCTAGGGAGAAAATACACATACCGTTGTAATCGGGCTAGTTTCTACTTTCAGATGCAATAGGAATTTTTGGGTGAGGTCAATCCGTTCGCGAGATATGGGAGTTTGAAGCCAAGAAATGGTTGAGAAGGCAAAAAATTTTTCGCAATTCTGCTGCTCCAAACGCTTAACCAGAATGACCTAGGGAGAAAATACACATACCGTTGTAATCGGGCTAGTTTCTACTTTCAGACGCAGCAGGAATTTTTGGGTTTGGTCAATCCGTTCGCGAGATATGGGACTTTGAAACTAAGAAATGGTTGAGAAGACAACAAATTTTTCGCAATTCTGCTGAACCAAACGCTTAACAAGAATGGGCTAGGGAAAAAATACACATACCGTTGTAATCGGGCGAGTTTCTACTTTCAGACGCAACAGGAACTTTTGAGTTAGGTCAATCCGTTCGCGAGATATGGGAGTTTGAAGCCAAGAAATGGTTGAGAAGAAAACAAATTTTTCGCAATTCTGCTGCTCCAAACGCTTGACCAGAGTGGGCTAGGGAAAAAATACACATACCGTAGTAATCGGCCGAGTTTCTACTTTCAGACGCTACAGGAATTTTTGGGTTAGGACAATCCGTTCGCGAGATATGGGAGTTTGAATCCAAGAAATGGTTGAGAAGGCAAAAAATTTTTCGCAATTCTGCTGCTCCAAACGCTTAACCAGAATGGCCTAGGGAGAAAATACACATACCGTTGTAATCGGGCTAGTTTCTACTTTCAAACGCAGCAGGAATTTTTGGGTTTGGTCAATCCGTTCGCGAGATATGGGAGTTTGAAGGTAAGAAATGGTTGAGAAGACAACAAATTTTACGCACTTCTGCTGCTCCAAACGCTTAACCAGAATGGCCTAGAGAAAAAATACACATACCGTTGAAATCGGGCTAGTTTCTACTTTCAGATGCAACAGGAATTTTTGGGTTAGGTCAATCCGTTCGCGAGATATGGGAGTTTGAAGCTAAGAAATGGTTAAGAAGACAACAAATTTTTCGCACTTCTGCTGCTCCAAACGCTTAACCAGAATGGCCTAGGGAAAAAATACACATACCTCTGTAATCGGGCGAGTTTCTACTTTCAGACGCAACAGGAATTTCTGAGTTAGGTCAATCCGTTCGCGAGATATGGGATTTTGAAGCCAAGAAATGGTTGAGAAGGCAAAAAATTTTTCGCAATTCTGCTGCTCCAAACGCCTAACCAGAATGGCCTAGGGAAAAAATACACATACCGTTGTAATCGGGCGAGTTTCTACTTTCAGATGCAATAGGAATTTTTTGGTTAGGTCAATCCTTTCACGAGATATGGGAGTTTGAAGCCAAGAAATGGTTGAGAAGAAAACAAATCTTTCGCAATTCTGCTGCTCCAAACGCTTGACCAGAGCGGGCTAGGGAAAAAATACACATACCGTAGTAATCGGCCGAGTTTCTACTTTCAGACGCTACAGGAATTTTTGGGTTAGGTCAATCCGTTCGCGAGATATGGGAGTTTGAATCCAAGAAATGGTTGAGAAGGCAACAAATTTTTCGCAATTCTGCTGCTCCAAACGCTTAACCAGAATGGCCTAGGGAGAAAATACACATGCCGTTGTAATCGGGCTAGTTTCTACTTTCAAACGCAGCAGGAATTTTTGGGTTTGGTCAATCCGTTCGCGAGATATGGGAGTTTGAAGGTAAGAAATGGTTGAGAAGACAACAAATTTTACGCACTTCTGCTGCTCCTAACGCTTAACCAGAATGGCCTAGGGGAAAAATACACATACCGTTGTAATCGGGCGAGTTTCTACTTTCAGATGCAATAGGAATTTTTGGGTTAGGTCAATCCGTTCGCGAGATATGGGAGTTTGAAGCCAAGAAATGGTTGAGAAGGTAATAAATTTTTCGCAATTCTGCTGCTCGAAACGCTTAACCAGAATGGGCTAGGGAAAAAATACACATACCGCTGTAATCGGGCGAGCTTCTACTTTCAGACACCACAGGAATTTTTGGGTTAGGTCAATCCGTTCGCGAGATATGGGAGTTTGAAGCCAAGAAATGGTTGAGAAGGCAAAAAATTTTTCGCAATTCTGCTGCTCCAAACGATTAACCAGAATGGCCTAGGGAAAAAATACACATACCGCTGTAATCGGGCGAGTTTCTACTTTCAGATGCAATAGGAATTTTTGGGATAGGTCAATCCGTTCGCGAGATATGGGAGTTTGAAGCCAAGAAATGGTTGAGAAGGCAAAAAATTTTTCGCAATTCTGCTGCTTCAAACGCTTAACCAGAATGGCCTAGGGAAAAAATACACATACCGCTGTAAACGGGCGAGTTTCTACTTTCAGTCACCACAGGAATTTTTGGGTTAGGTCAATCCGTTCGCGAGATATGGGAGTTTGAAGCCAAGAAATGGTTGAGAAGGCAAAAAATTTTTCGCAATTCTGCTGCTCCAAACGATTAACCAGAATGGCCTAGGGAAAAAATACACATACCGCTGTAATCGGGCGAGTTTCTACTTTCAGATGCAATAGGAATTTTTGGGTTAGGTCAATCCGTTCGCGAGATATGGGAGTTTGAAGCCAAGAAATGGTTGAGAAGGCAACTAATTTTTCGCACTTCTGCTGCTCCAAGCGCTTAACCAGAATGGCCTAGGGAAAAAATACACATACCGTTGTAATCGGGCGGGTTTCTACTTTCAGATGCAATAGGAATTTTTGGGTTAGGTTAATCCGTTCGCGAGATAAGGGAGTTTGAAGCTAAGAAATGGTTGAGAAGACAACAAATTTTTCGCAATTCTGCTGCTCCAAACGCTTAACCAGAATGGGCTAGGGAAAAAATACACATACCGTTGTAATCGGGCGAGTTTGTACTTTCAGATGCAACACGAATTTTTGGGTTAGGTCAATCCGTTCGCGAGATATGGCAGTTTGAATCTAAGAAATGGTTGAGATGACAACAAATTTTTTCGCAATTCTGCTGCTCCAAACGCTTAACCAGAATGGCCTAGGGAAAAAATACACATACCGTTGTAATCGGGCGAGTTTCTACTTTCAGATGCAATTGGAATTTTTGGGTTAGGTAAATCCGATCACGAGATATGGGAGTTTGAGCCAAGAAATGGTTGAGAAGGCAAAAAATTTTTCGCAATTCTGCTGCTCCAAACGCTTAACCAGAATGGCCTAGGGAGAAAATACACATACCGTTGTAATCGGGCTAGTTTCAACTTTCAGATGCAATAGGAATTTTTGGGTGAGGTCAATCCGTTCGCGAGATATGGGAGTTTGAAGCCAAGAAATGGTTGAGAAGACAACAAATTTTTCGCACTTCTGCTGCTCCAAACGCTTAACCAGAATGGCCTAGGGAAAAAATACACATACCGTTGTAATCGGGCGAGTTTGTACTTTCAGATGCAACAGGAATGTTTGGGTTAGGTCAATCCGTTCGCGAGATATGGGAGTTTGACTCTAAGAAATGGTTGAGATGACAACAAATTTTATCGCAATTCTGCTGCTCCAAACGCTTAACCAGAATGGCCTAGGGAAAAAATACACACACCGTTGTAATCGGGCGAGTTTGTACTTTCAGACGCAGCAGGAATTTGTGGGTTTGGTCAATCCATTCGCGAGATATGGGACTTTGAAACTAAGAAATGGTTGAGAAGACAACAAATTTTTCGCAATTCTGCTGAACCAAACGCTTAACAAGAATGGGCTAGGGAAAAAATACACATACCGTTGTAATCGGGCGAGTTTCTACTTTCAGATGCAACAGGAATTTTTGGGTTAGGTCAATCCGTTCGCAAGATATGGGAGTTTGAAGCTAAGAAATGGTTGAGAAGACAACAAATATTTCGCAATTCTGCTGCTCCAAACGCTTAACCAGAATGGCCTAGGGAAAAAATACACATACCGTTGTAATCGGGCGAGTTTCTACTTTCAGATGCAATTGGAATTTTTGGGTTAGGTCAATCCGTTCGCGAGATATGGAAGTTTGGGGCAAGAAATGGTTGAGAAGGCAAAAAATTTTTCGCAATTCTGCTGCTCCAAACGCTTAACCAGAATGGCCTAGGGATAAAATACACACACCGTTGTAATCGGGCTAGTTTCTACTTTCAAACGCAGCAGGAATTTTTGGGTTTGGTCAATCCGTTCGCGAGATATGGGAGTTCGAAGCTAAGAAATGGTTGAGAAGACAACAAATTTTTTGCAATTCTGCTGCTCCAAACGCTTAACCAGAATGGCCTAGGGAGAAAATACACATACCGTTGTAATCGGGCTAGTTTCTACTTTCAGATGCAATTGGAATTTTTGGGTTAGGTCAATCCGTTCGTGAGATATGGGAGTTTGAGCCAAGAAATGGTTAAGAAGGCAAAAAATTTTTCGCAATTCTGCTGCTCCAAACGCTTAACCAGAATGGCCTAGGGAGAAAATACACATACCGTTGTAATCGGGCTAGTTTCTACTTTCAGATGCAATAGGAATTTTTGGGTGAGGTCAATCCGTTCGCGAGATATGGGAGTTTGAAGCCAAGAAACGGTTGAGAAGGCAAAAAATTTTTCGCAATTCTGCTGCTCCAGACGCTTAACAAGAATTGCCTAGGGAAAAAATACACACACCGTTGTAATCGGGCGAGTTTCTACTTTCAGATGCAATAGGAATTTTTGGGTTAGGTCAATCCGTTCGCGAGGTATGGGAGTTTGAAGCCAAGAAATGGTTGAGAAGGCAAAAAATTTTTCGCAATTCTGCTGCTCCAAACGCTTAACCAGAATTGCCTAGGAAAAAAATACACATACCTCTGTAATCGTGCGAGTTTCTACTTTCAGATGCAATTGGAATTTTTGGGTTAGGTCAATCCGTTCGCGAGATATGGGAGTTTGAGCCAAGAAATGGTTGAGAAGGCAAAAAATTTTTCGCAATTCTGCTGCTCCAAACGCTTAATCAGAATGGCCTAGGGAGAAAATACACATACCGTTGTAATCGGGCTAGTTTCTACTTTCAGATGCAATAGGAATTTTTGGGTGAGGTCAATCCGTTCGCGAGATATGGGAGTTTGAAGCCAAGAAATGGTTGAGAAGGCAAAAAATTTTTCGCAATTCTGCTGCTCCGAACGCTTAACCAGAATGGCCTAGGGAGAAAATACACATACCGTTGTAATCGTGCTAGTTTCTACTTTCAGACGCAGCAGGAATTTGTGGGTTTGGTCAATCCATTCGCGAGATATGGGACTTTGAAGCTAAGAAATGGTTGAGAAGACAACAAATTTTTCGCAATTCTGCTGCTCCAAACGCTTAACCAGAATGGCCTAGGGAAAAAATTCACATACCGTTGTAATCGGGCGAGTTTCTACTTTCAGATGCAATTGGAATTTTTGGGTTAGGTCAATCCGTTCGCGAGATATGGGAGTTTGGGCCAAGAAATGGTTGAGAAGGCAAAAAATTTTTCGCAATTCTGCTGCTCCAAACGCTTAACCAGAATGGCCTAGGGAAAAAATACACACACCGTTGTAATCGGGCGAGTTTCTACTTTCAGATGCAATAGGAATTTTTGGGTTAGGTCAATCCGTTCGCGAGATATGGGAGTTTGAAGCCAAGAAATGGTTGAGAAGACAACAAATTTTTCGCACTTCTGCTGCTCCAAACGCTTAACCAGAATGGCCTAGGGAAAAAATACACATACCGTTGTAATCGGGCGAGTTTGTACTTTCAGATGCAACAGGAATGTTTGGGTTAGGTCAATCCGTTCGCGAGATATGGGAGTTTGAATCTAAGAAATGGTTGAGATGACAACAAATTTTATCGCAATTCTGCTGCTCCAAACGCTTAACCAGAATGGCCTAGGGAAAAAATACACATACCGTTGTAATCGGGCGAGTTTCTACCTTCAGATGCAATTGGAATTTTTGGGTTAGGTCAATCCGATCGCGAGATATGGGAGTTTGAGCCAAGAAATGGTTGAGAAGGCAAAAAATTTTTCGCAATTCTGCTGCTCCAAACGCTTAACCAGCACGGCCTAGGGAAAAAATACACATACCGCTGTAATCGGGCGAGTTTCTACTTTCAGATGCAATAGGAATTTTTTGGTTACGTCAATCCTTTCGCGAGATATGGGAGTTTGAAGCCAAGAAATGGTTGAGAAGAAAACAAATTTTTCGCAATTCTGCTGCTCCAAACGCTTGACCAGAGTGGGCTAGGGAAAAAATACACATACCGTAGTAATCGGCCGAGTTTGTACTTTCAGACGCTACAGGAATTTTTGGGTTAGAACAATCCGTTCGCGAGATATGGGAGTTTGAATCCAAGAAATGGTTGAGGAGGCAAAAAATTTTTCGCAATTCTGCTTCTCCAAACGCTTAACCAGAATGGCCTAGGGAGAAAATACACATACCGTTGTAATCGGGCTAGTTTCTACTTTCAAACGCAGCAGGAATTTTTGGGTTTGGTCAATCCGTTCGCGAGATATGGGAGTTTGAAGGTAAGAAATGGTTGAGAAGACAACAAATTTTTCGCAATTCTGCTGCTCCAAACGCTTAACCAGAATGGGCTAGGGAAAAAATACACATACCGCTGTAATCGGGCGAGTTTCTACTTTCAGACACAACAGGAATTTTTGGGTTAGGTCAATCCGTTCGCGAGATATGGGAGTTTGAAGCCAAGAAATGGTTGAGAAGACAACAAATTTTTCGCAATTCTGCTGCTCCAAACGCTTAACCAGAATGGCCTAGGGAGAAAATACACATACCGCTGTAATCGGGCTAGTTTCTACTTTCAGATGCAATAGGAATTTTTGGGTTAGGTCAATCCGTTCGCGAGATATGGGAGTTTGAAGCCAAGAAATGGTTGAGAAGGCAAAAAATTTTTCGCAATTCTGCTGCTCCAAACGCTTAACCAGAATGGCCTAGGGAAAAAATACACACACCGTTGTAATCGGGCGAGTTTCTACTTTCAGATGCAATAGGAATTTTTGGGTTAGGTCAATCCGTTCGCGAGATATGGGAGTTTGAAGCCAAGAAATGTTTGAGAAGGCAAAAAATTTTTCGCAATTCTGCTGCTCCAAACGCTTAACCAGAATGGCCTAGGGAGAAAATACACATACCGCTGTAATCGGGCTAGTTTCTACTTTCAGATGCAATAGGACTTTTTGGGTTAGGTCAATCCGTTCGCGAGATATGGGAGTTTGAAGCCAAGAAATGGTTGAGAAGGCAAAAAATTTTTCGCAATTCTGCTGCTCCAAACGCTTAACCAGAATGGCCTAGGGAAAAAAGACACACACCGTTGTAATCGGGCGAGTTTCTACTTTCAGATGCAATAGGAATTTTTGGGTTAGGTCAATCCGTTTGCGGGATATGGGAGTTTGAAGCCAAGAAATGGTTGAGAAGACAACAAATTTTTCGCAATTCTGCTGCCCCAAACGCCTAACCAGAATGGCCTAGGGAAAAAATACACATACCGTTGTAATCGGGCGAGTTTCTACTTGCAGATGCATTTGGAATTTTTGGGTTAGGTCAATCCGTTCGCGAGATATGGGAGTTTGGGCCAAGAAATGGTTGAGAAGGCAAAAAATTTTTCGCAATTCTGCTGCTCCAAACGCTTAACCAGAATGGCCTAGGGAGAAAATACACATACCGTTGTAATCGGGCTAGTTTCTACTTTCAGATGCAATAGGAATTTTTGGGTGAGGTCAATCCGTTCGCGAGATATGGGAGTTTGAAGCCAAGAAATGGTTGAGAAGGCAAAAAATTTTTCGCAATTCTGCTGCTCCAAACGCATAACCAGAATGACCTAGGGAGAAAATACACATACCGTTGTAATCGGGCTAGTTTCTACTTTCAGACGCAGCAGGAATTTTTGGGTTTGGTCAATCCGTTCGCGAGATATGGGACTTTGAAACTAAGAAATGGTTGAGAAGACAACAAATTTTTCGCAATTCTGCTGAACCAAACGCTTAACAAGAATGGGCTAGGGAAAAAATACACATACCGTTGTAATCGTGCGAGTTTCTACTTTCAGACGCAACAGGAACTTTGAGTTAGGTCAATCCGTTCGCGAGATATGGGAGTTTGAAGCCAAGAAATGGTTGAGAAGAAAACAAATTTTTCGCAATTTTGCTGCTCCAAACGCTTGACCAGAGTGGGCTAGGGAAAAAATACACATACCGTAGTAATCGGCCGAGTTTCTACTTTCAGACGCTACAGGAATTTTTGGGTTAGGACAATCCGTTCGCGAGATATGGGAGTTTGAATCCAAGAAATGGTTGAGAAGGCAAAAAATTTTTCGCAATTCTGCTGCTCCAAACGCTTAACCAGAATGGCCTAGGGAGAAAATACACATACCGTTGTAATCGGGCTAGTTTCTACTTTCAAACGCAGCAGGAATTTTTGGGTTTGGTCAATCCGTTCGCGAGATATGGGAGTTTGAAGGTAAGAAATGGTTGAGAAGACAACAAATTTTACGCACTTCTGCTGCTCCAAACGCTTAACCAGAATGGCCTAGAGAAAAAATACACATACCCTTGAAATCGGGCGAGATTCTACTTTCAGATGCAACAGGAATTTTTGGGTTAGGTCAATCCGTTCGCGAGATATGGGAGTTTGAAGCTAAGAAATGGTTAAGAAGACAACAAATTTCTCGCACTTCTGCTGCTCCAAACGCTTAACCAGAATGGCCTAGGGAAAAAATACACATACCTCTGTAATCGGGCGAGTTTCTACTTTCAGACGCAACAGGAATTTCTGAGTTAGGTCAATCCGTTCGCGAGATATGGGATTTTGAAGCCAAGAAATGGTTGAGAAGGCAAAAAATTTTTCGCAATTCTGCTGCTCCAAACGCCTAACGAGAATGGCCTAGGGAAAAAATACACATACCGTTGTAATCGGGCGAGTTTCTACTTTCAGATGCAATAGGAATTTTTTGGTTAGGTCAATCCTTTCGCGAGATATGGGAGTTTGAAGCCAAGAAATGGTTGAGAAGAAAACAAATCTTTCGCAATTCTGATGCTCCAAACGCTTAACCAGAATGGCCTAGGGAGAAAATACACATACCGTTGTAATCGGGCTAGTTTCTACTTTCAAACGCAGCAGGAATTTTTGGGTTTGGTCAATCCGTTTTTCGCGAGATATGGGAGTTTGAAGGTAAGAAATGGTTGAGAAGACAACAAATTTTACGCACTTCTGCTGCTCCTAACGCTTAACCAGAATGGCCTAGGGGAAAAATACACATACCGTTGTAATCGGGCGAGTTTCTACTTTCAGATGCAACAGGAATTTTTGGGTTAGGTCAATCCGTTCGCGAGATATGGGAGTTTGAAGCTAAGAAATGGTTGAGAAGACAACAAATTTTTCGCACTTCTGCTGCTCCAAACGCTTAACCAGAATGGCCTAGGGAAAAAATACACATACCGTTGTGATCGGGCGAGTTTCTACTTTCAGATTCAATAGGAATTTTTGGGTTAGGTCAATCCGTTCGCGAGATATGGGAGTTTGAAGCCAAGAAATGGTTGAGAAGGTAATAAATTTTTCGCAACTCTGCTGCTCGAAACGCTTAACCAGAATGGGCTAGGGAAAAAATACACATACCGCTGTAATCGGGCGAGCTTCTACTTTCAGACACCACAGGAATTTTTGGGTTAGGTCAATCCGTTCGCGAGATATGGGAGTTTGAAGCCAAGAAATGGTTGAGAAGGCAAAAAATTTTTCGCAATTCTGCTGCTCCAAACGATTAACCAGAATGGCCTAGGGAAAAAATACACATACCGCTGTAATCGGGCGAGTTTCTACTTTCAGATGCAATAGGAATTTTTGGGTTAGGTCAATCCGTTCGCGAGATATGGGAGTTTGAAGCCAAGAAATGGTTGAGAAGGCAAAAAATTTTTCGCAATTCTGCTGCTTCAAACGCTTAACCAGAATGGCCTAGGGAAAAAATACACATACCGCTGTAATCGGGCGAGTTTCTACTTTCAGATGCAATAGGAATTTTTGGTTTAGGTCAATCCGTTCGCGAGATATGGGAGTTTGAGCCAAGAAATGGTTGAGAAGATAAAAAATTTTTCGCAATTCTGCTGCTCCAAACGCTTAACCAGAATGGCCTAGGGAGAAAATACACATACCGTTGTAATCGGGCTAGTTTCTACTTTCAGATGCAATAGGAATTTTTGGGTGAGGTCAATCCGTTCGCGAGATATGGGAGTTTGAAGCCAAGAAATGGTTGAGAAGACAACAAATTTTTCGCACTTCTGCTGCTCCAAGCGCTTAACCAGAATGGCCTAGGGAAAAAATACACATACCGTTGTAATCGGGCGGGTTTCTACTTTCAGATGCAATAGGAATTTTTGGGTTAGGTTAATCCGTTCGCGAGATAAGGGAGTTTGAAGCTAAGAAATGGTTGAGAAGACAACAAATTTTTCGCAATTCTGCTGCTCCAAACGCTTAACCAGAATGGGCTAGGGAAAAAATACACATACCGTTGTAATCGGGCGAGTTTGTACTTTCAGATGCAACACGAATTTTTGGGTTAGGTCAATCCGTTCGCGAGATATGGGAGTTTGAATCTAAGAAATGGTTGAGATGACAACAAATTTTTTCGCAATTCTGCTGCTCCAAACGCTTAACCAGAATGGCCTAGGGAAAAAATACACATACCGTTGTAATCGGGCGAGTTTCTACTTTCAGATGCAATTGGAATTTTTGGGTTAGGTAAATCCGATCATGAGATATGGGAGTTTGAGCCAAGAAATGGTTGAGAAGGCAAAAAATTTTTCGCAATTCTGCTGCTCCAAACGCTTAACCAGAATGGCCTAGGGAGAAAATACACATTCCGTTGTAATCGGGCTAGTTTCTACACTCAGACGCAGCAGGAATTTGTGGGTTTGGTCAATCCATTCGCGAGATATGGGACTTTGAAACTAAGAAATGGTTGAGAAGACAACAAATTTTTCGCACTTCTGCTGCTCCAAACGCTTAACCAGAATGGCCTAGGGAAAAAATACACATACCGTTGTAATCGGGCGAGTTTCTACCTTCAGATGCAATTGGAATTTTTGGGTTAGGTCAATCCGATCGCGAGATATGGGAGTTTGAGCCAAGAAATGGTTGAGAAGGCAAAAAATTTTTCGCAATTCTGCTGCTCCAAACGCTTAACCAGAACGGCCTAGGGAAAAAATACACATACCGCTGTAATCAGGCGAGTTTCTACTTTCAGATGCAATAGGAATTTTTGGGTTAGGTCAATCCATTCGCGAGATATGGGAGTTTGAAGCCAAGAAATGGTTGAGGTGACAACAAATTTTTTCGCAATTCTTCTGCTCCAAACGCTTAACAGGAATGGCCTAGGGAAAAAATACACATACCGTTGTAATCGGGCGAGTTTGTACTTTCAGACGCAGCAGGAATTTGTGGGTTTGGTCAATCCATTCGCGAGATATGGGACTTTGAAACTAAGAAATGGTTGAGAAGACAACAAATTTTTCGCAATTCTGCTGAACCAAACGCTTAACAAGAATGGGCTAGGGAAAAAATACACATACCGTTGTAATCGGGCGAGTTTCTGCTTTCAGATGCAACAGGAATTTTTGGGTTAGGTCAATCCGTTCGCAAGATATGGGAGTTTGAAGCTAAGAAATGGTTGAGAAGACAACAAATTTTTCGCAATTCTGCTGCTCCAAACGCTTAACCAGAATGGCCTAGGGAAAAAATACACATACCGTTGTAATCGGGCGAGTTTCTACTTTCAGATGCAATTGGAATTTTTGGGTTAGGTAAATCCGATCATGAGATATGGGAGTTTGAGCCAAGAAATGGTTGAGAAGGCAAAAAATTTTTCGCAATTCTGCTGCTCCAAACGCTTAACCAGAATGGCCTAGGGAGAAAATACACATTCCGTTGTAATCGGGCTAGTTTCTACATTCAGACGCAGCAGGAATTTGTGGGTTTGGTCAATCCATTCGCGAGATATGGGACTTTGAAACTAAGAAATGGTTGATAAGACAACAAATTTTTCGCACTTCTGCTGCTCCAAACGCTTAACCAGAATGGCCTAGGGGAAAAATACACATACCGTTGTAATCGGGCGAGTTTCTACCTTCAGATGCAATTGGAATTTTTGGGTTAGGTCAATCCGATCGCGAGATATGGGAGTTTGAGCCAAGAAATGGTTGAGAAGGCAAATAATTTTTCGCAATTCTGCTGCTCCAAACGCTTAACCAGAACGGCCTAGGGAAAAAATACACATACCGCTGTAATCAGGCGAGTTTCTACTTTCAGATGCAATAGGAATTTTTGGGTTAGGTCAATCCATTCGCGAGATATGGGAGTTTGAAGCCAAGAAATGGTTGAGGTGACAACAAATTTTTTCGCAATTCTTCTGCTCCAAACGCTTAACAGGAATGGCCTAGGGAAAAAATACACATACCGTTGTAATCGGGCGAGTTTGTACTTTCAGACGCAGCAGGAATTTGTGGGTTTGGTCAATCCATTCGCGAGATATGGGACTTTGAAACTAAGAAATGGTTGAGAAGACAACAAATTTTTCGCAATTCTGCTGAACCAAACGCTTAACAAGAATGGGCTAGGGAAAAAATACACATACCGTTGTAATCGGGCGAGTTTCTGCTTTCAGATGCAACAGGAATTTTTGGGTTAGGTCAATCCGTTCGCAAGATATGGGAGTTTGAAGCTAAGAAATGGTTGAGAAGACAACAAATTTTTCGCAATTCTGCTGCTCCAAACGCTTAACCAGAATGGCCTAGGGAAAAAATACACATACCGTTGTAATCGGGCGAGTTTCTACTTTCAGATGCAATTGGAATTTTTGGGTTAGGTCAATCCGTTCGCGAGATATGGAAGTTTGGGCCAAGAAATGGTTGAGAAGGCAAAAAATTTTTCGCAATTCTGCTGCTCCAAACGCTTAACCAGAATGGCCTAGGGAAAAAATACACACACCGTTGTAATCGGGCGAGTTTCTACTTTCAGATGCAATAGGAATTTTTGGGTTAGGTCAATCCGTTCGCGAGATATGGGAGTTTGAAGCCAAGAAATGGTTGAGAAGACAACAAATTTTTCGCACTTCTGCTGCTCCAAACGCTTAACCAGAATGGCCTAGGGAAAAAATACACATACCGTTGTAATCGGGCGAGTTTGTACTTTCAGATGCAACAGGAATGTTTGGGTTAGGTCAATCCATTCGCGAGATATGGGACTTTGAAACTAAGAAATGGTTGAGAAGACAACAAATTTTTCGCACTTCTGCTGCTCCAAACGCTTAACCAGAATGGCCTAGGGAAAAAATACACATACCGTTGTGATCGGGCGAGTTTCTACTTTCAGATTCAATAGGAATTTTTGGGTTAGGTCAATCCGTTCGCGAGATATGGGAGTTTGAAGCCAAGAAATGGTTGAGAAGGTAATAAATTTTTCGCAACTCTGCTGCTCGAAACGCTTAACCAGAATGGGCTAGGGAAAAAATACACATACCGCTGTAATCGGGCGAGCTTCTACTTTCAGACACCACAGGAATTTTTGGGTTAGGTCAATCCGTTCGCGAGATATGGGAGTTTGAAGCCAAGAAATGGTTGAGAAGGCAAAAAATTTTTCGCAATTCTGCTGCTCCAAACGATTAACCAGAATGGCCTAGGGAAAAAATACACATACCGCTGTAATCGGGCGAGTTTCTACTTTCAGATGCAATAGGAATTTTTGGGTTAGGTCAATCCGTTCGCGAGATATGGGAGTTTGAAGCCAAGAAATGGTTGAGAAGGCAAAAAATTTTTCGCAATTCTGCTGCTTCAAACGCTTAACCAGAATGGCCTAGGGAAAAAATACACATACCGCTGTAATCGGGCGAGTTTCTACTTTCAGATGCAATAGGAATTTTTGGTTTAGGTCAATCCGTTCGCGAGATATGGGAGTTTGAGCCAAGAAATGGTTGAGAAGATAAAAAATTTTTCGCAATTCTGCTGCTCCAAACGCTTAACCAGAATGGCCTAGGGAGAAAATACACATACCGTTGTAATCGGGCTAGTTTCTACTTTCAGATGCAATTGGAATTTTTGGGTGAGGTCAATCCGTTCGCGAGATATGGGAGTTTGAAGCCAAGAAATGGTTGAGAAGACAACAAATTTTTCGCACTTCTGCTGCTCCAAGCGCTTAACCAGAATGGCCTAGGGAAAAAATACACATACCGTTGTAATCGGGCGGGTTTCTACTTTCAGATGCAATAGGAATTTTTGGGTTAGGTTAATCCGTTCGCGAGATAAGGGAGTTTGAAGCTAAGAAATGGTTGAGAAGACAACAAATTTTTCGCAATTCTGCTGCTCCAAACGCTTAACCAGAATGGGCTAGGGAAAAAATACACATACCGTTGTAATCGGGCGAGTTTGTACTTTCAGATGCAACACGAATTTTTGGGTTAGGTCAATCCGTTCGCGAGATATGGGAGTTTGAATCTAAGAAATGGTTGAGATGACAACAAATTTTTTCGCAATTCTGCTGCTCCAAACGCTTAACCAGAATGGCCTAGGGAAAAAATACACATACCGTTGTAATCGGGCGAGTTTCTACTTTCAGATGCAATTGGAATTTTTGGGTTAGGTAAATCCGATCATGAGATATGGGAGTTTGAGCCAAGAAATGGTTGAGAAGGCAAAAAATTTTTCGCAATTCTGCTGCTCCAAACGCTTAACCAGAACGGCCTAGGGAAAAAATACACATACCGCTGTAATCAGGCGAGTTTCTACTTTCAGATGCAATAGGAATTTTTGGGTTAGGTCAATCCATTCGCGAGATATGGGAGTTTGAAGCCAAGAAATGGTTGAGGTGACAACAAATTTTTTCGCAATTCTTCTGCTCCAAACGCTTAACAGGAATGGCCTAGGGAAAAAATACACATACCGTTGTAATCGGGCGAGTTTGTACTTTCAGACGCAGCAGGAATTTGTGGGTTTGGTCAATCCATTCGCGAGATATGGGACTTTGAAACTAAGAAATGGTTGAGAAGACAACAAATTTTTCGCAATTCTGCTGAACCAAACGCTTAACAAGAATGGGCTAGGGAAAAAATACACATACCGTTGTAATCGGGCGAGTTTCTGCTTTCAGATGCAACAGGAATTTTTGGGTTAGGTCAATCCGTTCGCAAGATATGGGAGTTTGAAGCTAAGAAATGGTTGAGAAGACAACAAATTTTTCGCAATTCTGCTGCTCCAAACGCTTAACCAGAATGGCCTAGGGAAAAAATACACATACCGTTGTAATCGGGCGAGTTTCTACTTTCAGATGCAATTGGAATTTTTGGGTTAGGTCAATCCGTTCGCGAGATATGGAAGTTTGGGCCAAGAAATGGTTGAGAAGGCAAAAAATTTTTCGCAATTCTGCTGCTCCAAACGCTTAACCAGAATGGCCTAGGGAAAAAATACACACACCGTTGTAATCGGGCGAGTTTCTACTTTCAGATGCAATAGGAATTTTTGGGTTAGGTCAATCCGTTCGCGAGATATGGGAGTTTGAAGCCAAGAAATGGTTGAGAAGACAACAAATTTTTCGCACTTCTGCTGCTCCAAACGCTTAACCAGAATGGCCTAGGGAAAAAATACACATACCGTTGTAATCGGGCGAGTTTGTACTTTCAGATGCAACAGGAATGTTTGGGTTAGGTCAATCCATTCGCGAGATATGGGACTTTGAAACTAAGAAATGGTTGAGAAGACAACAAATTTTTCGCAATTCTGCTGAACCAAACGCTTAACAAGAATGGGCTAGGGAAAAAATACACATACCGTTGTAATCGGGCGAGTTTCTGCTTTCAGATGCAACAGGAATTTTTGGGTTAGGTCAATCCGTTCGCAAGATATGGGAGTTTGAAGCTAAGAAATGGTTGAGAAGACAACAAATTTTTCGCAATTCTGCTGCTCCAAACGCTTAACCAGAATGGCCTAGGGAAAAAATACACATACCGTTGTAATCGGGCGAGTTTCTACCTTCAGATGCAATTGGAATTTTTGGGTTAGGTCAATCCGATCGCGATATATGGGAGTTCGAAGCTAAGAAATGGTTGAGAAGACAACAAATTTTTCGCAATTCTGCTGCTCCAAACGCTTAACCAGAACGGACTAGGGAAAAAATACACATACCGCTGTAATCGGGCGAGTTTCTACTTTCAGATGCAATAGGAATTTTTGGGTTAGGTCAATCCATTCGCGAGATATGGGAGTTTGAAGCCAAGAAATGGTTGAGGTGACAACAAATTTTTTCGCAATTCTTCTGCTCCAAACGCTTAACAGGAATTGCCTAGGGAAAAAATACACATACCGTTGTAATCGGGCGAGTTTGTACTTTCAGACGCAGCAGGAATTTGTGGGTTTGGTCAATCCATTCGCGAGATATGGGACTTTGAAACTAAGAAATGGTTGAGAAGACAACAAATTTTTCGCAATTCTGCTGAACCAAACGCTTAACAAGAATGGGCTAGGGAAAAAATACACATACCGTTGAAATCGGGCGAGTTTCTGCTTTCAGATGCAACAGGAATTTTTGGGTTAGGTCAATCCGTTCGCAAGATATGGGAGTTTGAAGCTAAGAAATGGTTGGGAAGACAACAAATTTTTCGCAATTCTGCTGCTCCAAACGCTTAACCAGAATGGCCTAGGGAAAAAATACACATACCGTTGTAATCGGGCGAGTTTCTACTTTCAGATGCAATTGGAATTTTTGGGTTAGGTCAATCCGTTCGCGAGATATGGAAGTTTGGGCCAAGAAATTGTTGAGAAGGCAACAAATTTTTCGCAATACTGCTGCTCCAAACGCTTAACCAGAATGGCCTAGGGATAAAATACACACACCGTTGTAATCGGGCGAGTTTCTACTTTCAGGTGCAATAGGAATTTTTGGGTTAGGTCAATCCGTTCGCGAGATATGGGAGTTCGAAGCTAAGAAATGGTTGAGAAGACAACAAATTTTTCGCAATTCTGCTGCTCCAAACGCTTAACCAGAATGGCCTAGGGAAAAAATACACATACCGTTGTAATCCGGCGAGTTTCTACTTTCAGATGCAATTGGAATTTTTGGGTTAGGTCAATCCGTTCGTGAGATATGGGAGTTTGAGCCAAGAAATGGTTGAGAAGGCAAAAAATTTTTCGCAATTCTGCTGCTCCAAACGCTTAACCAGAATGGCCTAGGGAGAAAATACACATACCGTTGTAATCGGGCTAGATTCTACTTTCAGATGCAATAGGAATTTTTGGGTGAGGTCAATCCGTTCGCGAGATATGGGAGTTTGAAGCCAAGAAATGGTTGAGAAGGCAAAAAATTTTTCGCAATTCTGCTGCTCCAGACGCTTAACCAGAATTGCCTAGGGAAAAAATACACACACCGTTGTAATCGGGCGAGTTTCTACTTTCAGATGCAATAGGAATTTTTGGGTTAGGTCAATCCGTTCGCGAGGTATGGGAGTTTGAAGCCAAGAAATGGTTGAGAAGGCAAAAAATTTTTCGCAATTCTGCTGCTCCAAACGCTTAACCAGAATTGCCTAGGGAAAAAATACACGTACCTCTGTAATCGGGCGAGTTTCTACTTTCAGATGCAATTGGAATTTTTGGGTTAGGTCAATCCGTTCGCGAGATATGGGAGTTTGAGCCAAGAAATGGTTGAGAAGGCAAACAATTTTTCGCAATTCTGCTGCTCCAAACGCTTAATCAGAATGGCCTAGGGAGAAAATACACATACCGTTGTAATCGGGCTAGTTTCTACTTTCAGATGCAATAGGAATTTTTGGGTGAGGTCAATCCGTTCGCGAGATATGGGTGTTTGAAGCCAAGAAATGGTTGAGAAGGCAAAAAATTTTTCGCAATTCTGCTGCTCCGAACGCTTAACCAGAATGGCCTAGGGAGAAAATACACATACCGTTGTAATCGGGCTAGTTTCTACATTCAGACGCAGCAGGAATTTGTGGGTTTGGTCAATCCATTCGCGAGATATGGGACTTTGAAACTAAGAAATGGTTGAGAAGACAACAAATTTTTCGCACTTCTGCTGCTCCAAACGCTTAACCAGAATGGCCTAGGGAAAAAATACACATACCGTTGTAATCGGGCGAGTTTGTACTTTCAGATGCAACAGGAATGTTTGGGTTAGGTCAATCCGTTCGCGAGATATGGGAGTTTGAATCTAAGAAATGGTTGAGATGACAACAAATTTTATCGCAATTCTGCTGCTCCAAACGCTTAACCAGAATGGCCTAGGGAAAAAATACACATACCGTTGTAATCGGGCGAGTTTCTACCTTCAGATGCAATTGGAATTTTTGGGTTAGGTCAATCCGATCGCGATATATGGGAGTTCGAAGCTAAGAAATGGTTGAGAAGACAACAAATTTTTCGCAATTCTGCTGCTCCAAACGCTTAACCAGAACGGCCTAGGGAAAAAATACACATACCGCTGTAATCGGGCGAGTTTCTACTTTCAGATGCAATAGGAATTTTTGGGTTAGGTCAATCCATTCGCGAGATATGGGAGTTTGAAGCCAAGAAATGGTTGAGGTGACAACAAATTTTTTCGCAATTCTTCTGCTCCAAACGCTTAACAGGAATTGCCTAGGGAAAAAATACACATACCGTTGTAATCGGGCGAGTTTGTACTTTCAGACGCAGCAGGAATTTGTGGGTTTGGTCAATCCATTCGCGAGATATGGGACTTTGAAACTAAGAAATGGTTGAGAAGACAACAAATTTTTCGCAATTCTGCTGAACCAAACGCTTAACAAGAATGGGCTAGGGAAAAAATACACATACCGTTGTAATCGGGCGAGTTTCTGCTTTCAGATGCAACAGGAATTTTTGGGTTAGGTCAATCCGTTCGCAAGATATGGGAGTTTGAAGCTAAGAAATGGTTGGGAAGACAACAAATTTTTCGCAATTCTGCTGCTCCAAACGCTTAACCAGAATGGCCTAGGGAAAAAATACACATACCGTTGTAATCGGGCGAGTTTCTACTTTCAGATGCAATTGGAATTTTTGGGTTAGGTCAATCCGTTCGCGAGATATGGAAGTTTGGGCCAAGAAATTGTTGAGAAGGCAACAAATTTTTCGCAATACTGCTGCTCCAAACGCTTAACCAGAATGGCCTAGGGAAAAAATACACATACCGTTGTAATCGGGCGAGTTTCTACTTTCAGATGCAATTGGAATTTTTGGGTTAGGTCAATCCGTTCGCGAGATATGGAAGTTTGGGCCAAGAAATGGTTGAGAAGGCAAAAAATTTTTCGCAATTCTGCTGCTCCAAACGCTTAACCAGAATGGCCTAGGGAAAAAATACACACACCGTTGTAATCGGGCGAGTTTCTACTTTCAGATGCAATAGGAATTTTTGGGTTAGGTCAATCCGTTCGCGAGATATGGGAGTTTGAAGCCAAGAAATGGTTGAGAAGACAACAAATTTTTCGCACTTCTGCTGCTCCAAACGCTTAACCAGAATGGCCTAGGGAAAAAATACACATACCGTTGTAATCGGGCGAGTTTGTACTTTCAGATGCAACAGGAATGTTTGGGTTAGGTCAATCCATTCGCGAGATATGGGACTTTGAAACTAAGAAATGGTTGAGAAGACAACAAATTTTTCGCAATTCTGCTGAACCAAACGCTTAACAAGAATGGGCTAGGGAAAAAATACACATACCGTTGTAATCGGGCGAGTTTCTGCTTTCAGATGCAACAGGAATTTTTGGGTTAGGTCAATCCGTTCGCAAGATATGGGAGTTTGAAGCTAAGAAATGGTTGAGAAGACAACAAATTTTTCGCAATTCTGCTGCTCCAAACGCTTTACCAGAATGGCCTAGGGAAAAAATACACATACCGTTGTAATCGGGCGAGTTTCTACCTTCAGATGCAATTGGAATTTTTGGGTTAGGTCAATCCGATCGCGATATATGGGAGTTCGAAGCTAAGAAATGGTTGAGAAGACAACAAATTTTTCGCAATTCTGCTGCTCCAAACGCTTAACCAGAACGGACTAGGGAAAAAATACACATACCGCTGTAATCGGGCGAGTTTCTACTTTCAGATGCAATAGGAATTTTTGGGTTAGGTCAATCCATTCGCGAGATATGGGAGTTTGAAGCCAAGAAATGGTTGAGGTGACAACAAATTTTTTCGCAATTCTTCTGCTCCAAACGCTTAACAGGAATTGCCTAGGGAAAAAATACACATACCGTTGTAATCGGGCGAGTTTGTACTTTCAGACGCAGCAGGAATTTGTGGGTTTGGTCAATCCATTCGCGAGATATGGGACTTTGAAACTAAGAAATGGTTGAGAAGACAACAAATTTTTCGCAATTCTGCTGAACCAAACGCTTAACAAGAATGGGCTAGGGAAAAAATACACATACCGTTGAAATCGGCGAGTTTCTGCTTTCAGATGCAACAGGAATTTTTGGGTTAGGTCAATCCGTTCGCAAGATATGGGAGTTTGAAGCTAAGAAATGGTTGGGAAGACAACAAATTTTTCGCAATTCTGCTGCTCCAAACGCTTAACCAGAATGGCCTAGGGAAAAAATACACATACCGTTGTAATCGGGCGAGTTTCTACTTTCAGATGCAATTGGAATTTTTGGGTTAGGTCAATCCGTTCGCGAGATATGGAAGTTTGGGCCAAGAAATTGTTGAGAAGGCAACAAATTTTTCGCAATACTGCTGCTCCAAACGCTTAACCAGAATGGCCTAGGGATAAAATACACACACCGTTGTAATCGGGCGAGTTTCTACTTTCAGGTGCAATAGGAATTTTTGGGTTAGGTCAATCCGTTCGCGAGATATGGGAGTTCGAAGCTAAGAAATGGTTGAGAAGACAACAAATTTTTCGCAATTCTGCTGCTCCAAACGCTTAACCAGAATGGCCTAGGGAAAAAATACACATACCGTTGTAATCCGGCGAGTTTCTACTTTCAGATGCAATTGGAATTTTTGGGTTAGGTCAATCCGTTCGTGAGATATGGGAGTTTGAGCCAAGAAATGGTTGAGAAGGCAAAAAATTTTTCGCAATTCTGCTGCTCCAAACGCTTAACCAGAATGGCCTAGGGAGAAAATACACATACCGTTGTAATCGGGCTAGATTCTACTTTCAGATGCAATAGGAATTTTTGGGTGAGGTCAATCCGTTCGCGAGATATGGGAGTTTGAAGCCAAGAAATGGTTGAGAAGGCAAAAAATTTTTCGCAATTCTGCTGCTCCAGACGCTTAACCAGAATTGCCTAGGGAAAAAATACACACACCGTTGTAATCGGGCGAGTTTCTACTTTCAGATGCAATAGGAATTTTTGGGTTAGGTCAATCCGTTCGCGAGGTATGGGAGTTTGAAGCCAAGAAATGGTTGAGAAGGCAAAAAATTTTTCGCAATTCTGCTGCTCCAAACGCTTAACCAGAATTGCCTAGGGAAAAAATACACGTACCTCTGTAATCGGGCGAGTTTCTACTTTCAGATGCAATTGGAATTTTTGGGTTAGGTCAATCCGTTCGCGAGATATGGGAGTTTGAGCCAAGAAATGGTTGAGAAGGCAAACAATTTTTCGCAATTCTGCTGCTCCAAACGCTTAATCAGAATGGCCTAGGGAGAAAATACACATACCGTTGTAATCGGGCTAGTTTCTACTTTCAGATGCAATAGGAATTTTTGGGTGAGGTCAATCCGTTCGCGAGATATGGGTGTTTGAAGCCAAGAAATGGTTGAGAAGGCAAAAAATTTTTCGCAATTCTGCTGCTCCGAACGCTTAACCAGAATGGCCTAGGGAGAAAATACACATACCGTTGTAATCGGGCTAGTTTCTACATTCAGACGCAGCAGGAATTTGTGGGTTTGGTCAATCCATTCGCGAGATATGGGACTTTGAAACTAAGAAATGGTTGAGAAGACAACAAATTTTTCGCACTTCTGCTGCTCCAAACGCTTAACCAGAATGGCCTAGGGAAAAAATACACATACCGTTGTAATCGGGCGAGTTTGTACTTTCAGATGCAACAGGAATGTTTGGGTTAGGTCAATCCGTTCGCGAGATATGGGAGTTTGAATCTAAGAAATGGTTGAGATGACAACAAATTTTATCGCAATTCTGCTGCTCCAAACGCTTAACCAGAATGGCCTAGGGAAAAAATACACATACCGTTGTAATCGGGCGAGTTTCTACCTTCAGATGCAATTGGAATTTTTGGGTTAGGTCAATCCGATCGCGATATATGGGAGTTCGAAGCTAAGAAATGGTTGAGAAGACAACAAATTTTTCGCAATTCTGCTGCTCCAAACGCTTAACCAGAACGGCCTAGGGAAAAAATACACATACCGCTGTAATCGGGCGAGTTTCTACTTTCAGATGCAATAGGAATTTTTGGGTTAGGTCAATCCATTCGCGAGATATGGGAGTTTGAAGCCAAGAAATGGTTGAGGTGACAACAAATTTTTTCGCAATTCTTCTGCTCCAAACGCTTAACAGGAATTGCCTAGGGAAAAAATACACATACCGTTGTAATCGGGCGAGTTTGTACTTTCAGACGCAGCAGGAATTTGTGGGTTTGGTCAATCCATTCGCGAGATATGGGACTTTGAAACTAAGAAATGGTTGAGAAGACAACAAATTTTTCGCAATTCTGCTGAACCAAACGCTTAACAAGAATGGGCTAGGGAAAAAATACACATACCGTTGTAATCGGGCGAGTTTCTGCTTTCAGAGGCAACAGGAATTTTTGGGTTAGGTCAATCCGTTCGCAAGATATGGGAGTTTGAAGCTAAGAAATGGTTGGGAAGACAACAAATTTTTCGCAATTCTGCTGCTCCAAACGCTTAACCAGAATGGCCTAGGGAAAAAATACTCATACCGTTGTAATCGGGCGAGTTTCTACTTTCAGATGCAATTGGAATTTTTGGGTTAGGTCAATCCGTTCGCGAGATATGGAAGTTTGGGCCAAGAAATTGTTGAGAAGGCAACAAATTTTTCGCAATACTGCTGCTCCAAACGCTTAACCAGAATGGCCTAGGGATAAAATACACACACCGTTGTAATCGGGCGAGTTTCTACTTTCAGGTGCAATAGGAATTTTTGGGTTAGGTCAATCCGTTCGCGAGATATGGGAGTTCGAAGCTAAGAAATGGTTGAGAAGACAACAAATTTTTCGCAATTCTGCTGCTCCAAACGCTTAACCAGAATGGCCTAGGGAAAAAATACACACACCGTTGTAATCGGGCGAGTTTCTACTTTCAGATGCAATAGGAATTTTTGGGTTAGGTCAATCCGTTCGCGAGGTATGGGAGTTTGAAGCCAAGAAATGGTTGAGAAGGCAAAAAATTTTTCGCAATTCTGCTGCTCCAAACGCTTAACCAGAATTGCCTAGGGAAAAAATACACGTACCTCTGTAATCGGGCGAGTTTCTACTTTCAGATGCAATTGGAATTTTTGGGTTAGGTCAATCCGTTCGCGAGATATGGGAGTTTGAGCCAAGAAATGGTTGAGAAGGCAAAAAATTTTTCGCAATTCTGCTGCTCCAAAAGCTTAATCAGAATGGCCTAGGGAGAAAATACACATACCGTTGTAATCGGGCTAGTTTCTACTTTCAGATGCAATAGGAATTTTTGGGTGAGGTCAATCCGTTCGCGAGATATGGGTGTTTGAAGCCAAGAAATGGTTGAGAAGGCAAAAAATTTTTCGCAATTCTGCTGCTCCGAACGCTTAACCAGAATGGCCTAGGGAGAAAATACACATACCGTTGTAATCGGGCGAGTTTGTGCTTTCAGACGCAGCAGGAATTTGTGGGTTTGGTCAATCCATTCGCGAGATATGGGACTTTGAAACTAAGAAATGGTTGAGAAGACAACAAATTTTTCGCAATTCTGCTGAACCAAACGCTTAACAAGAATGGGCTAGGGAAAAAATACACATACCGTTGTAATCGGGCGAGTTTCTGCTTTCAGATGCAACAGGAATTTTTGGGTTAGGTCAATCCGTTCGCAAGATATGGGAGTTTGAAGCTAAGAAATGGTTGAGAAGACAACAAATTTTTCGCAATTCTGCTGCTCCAAACGCTTAACCAGAATGGCCTAGGGAAAAAATAAACATACCGTTGTAATCGGGCGAGTTTCTACTTTCAGATGCAATTGGAATTTTTGGGTTAGGTCAATCCGTTCGCGAGATATGGAAGTTTGGGCCAAGAAATGGTTGAGAAGGCAAAAAATTTTTCGCAATTCTGCTGCTCCAAACGCTTAACCAGAATGGCCTAGGGAAAAAATACACACACCTTTGTAATCGGGCGAGTTTCTACTTTCAGATGCAATAGGAATTTTTGGGTTAGGTCAATCCGTTCGCGAGATATGGGAGTTTGAAGCCAAGAAATGGTTGAGAAGACAACAAATTTTTCGCAATTCTGCTGCTCCAAACGCTTAACCAGAATGGCCTAGGGAAAAAATACACATACCGTTGTAATCGGGCGAGTTTGTACTTTCAGATGCAACAGGAATGTTTGGGTTAGGTCAATCCATTCGCGAGATATGGGACTTTGAAACTAAGAAATGGTTGAGAAGACAACAAATTTTTCGCAATTCTGCTGAACCAAACGCTTAACAAGAATGGGCTAGGGAAAAAATACACATACCGTTGTAATCGGGCGAGTTTCTGCTTTCAGATGCAACAGGAATTTTTGGGTTAGGTCAATCCGTTCGCAAGATATGGGAGTTTGAAGCTAAGAAATGGTTGAGAAGACAACAAATTTTTCGCAATTCTGCTGCTCCAAACGCTTAACCAGAATGGCCTAGGGAAAAAATACACATACCGTTGTAATCGGGCGAGTTTCTACCTTCAGATGCAATTGGAATTTTTGGGTTAGGTCAATCCATTCGCGAGATATGGGAGTTTGAAGCCAAGAAATGGTTGAGGTGACAACAAATTTTTTCGCAATTCTTCTGCTCCAAACGCTTAACAGGAATTGCCTAGGGAAAAAATACACATACCGTTGTAATCGGGCGAGTTTGTACTTTCAGACGCAGCAGGAATTTGTGGGTTTGGTCAATCCATTCGCGAGATATGGGACTTTGAAACTAAGAAATGGTTGAGAAGACAACAAATTTTTCGCAATTCTGCTGAACCAAACGCTTAACAAGAATGGGCTAGGGAAAAAATACACATACCGTTGTAATCGGGCGAGTTTCTGCTTTCAGATGCAACAGGAATTTTTGGGTTAGGTCAATCCGTTCGCAAGATATGGGAGTTTGAAGCTAAGAAATGGTTGAGAAGACAACAAATTTTTCGCAATTCTGCTGCTCCAAACGCTTAACCAGAATGGCCTAGGGGAAAAATACACATACCGTTGTAATCGGGCGAGTTTCTACTTTCAGATGCAATTGGAATTTTTGGGTTAGGTCAATCCGTTCGCGAGATATGGAAGTTTGGGCCAAGAAATTGTTGAGAAGGCAACAAATTTTTCGCAATACTGCTGCTCCAAACGCTTAACCAGAATGGCCTAGGGATAAAATACACACATCGTTGTAATCGGGCGAGTTTCTACTTTCAGGTGCAATAGGAATTTTTGGGTTAGGTCAATCCGTTCGCGATATATGGGAGTTCGAAGCTAAGAAATGGTTGAGAAGACAACAAATTTTTCGCAATTCTGCTGCTCCAAACGCTTAACCAGAATGGCCTAGGGAAGAAATACACATACCGTTGTAATCGGGCGAGTTTCTACCTTCAGATGCAATTGGAATTTTTGGGTTAGGTCAATCCGATCGCGAGATATGGGAGTTTGAGCCAAGAAATGGTTGAGAACGCAAAAAATTTTTCGCAATTCTGCTGCTCCAAACGCTTAACCAGAAGGGCCTAGGGAAAAAATACACATACCGCTGTAATCGGGCGAGTTTCTACTTTCAGATGCAATAGGAATTTTTGGGTTAGGTCAATCCATTCGCGAGATATGGGAGTTTGAAGCCAAGAAATGGTTGAGGTGACAACAAATTTTTTCGCAATTCTTCTGCTCCAAACGCTTAACAGGAATGGCCTAGGGAAAAAATACACATGCCGTTGTAATCGGGCGAGTTTGTACTTTCAGACGCAGCAGGAATTTGTGGGTTTGGTCAATCCATTCGCGAGATATGGGACTTTGAAACTAAGAAATGGTTGAGAAGACAACAAATTTTTCGCAATTCTGCTGAACCAAACGCTTAACAAGAATGGGCTAGGGAAAAAATACACATACCGTTGTAATCGGGCGAGTTTCTGCTTTCAGATGCAACAGGAATTTTTGGGTTAGGTCAATCCGTTCGCAAGATATGGGAGTTTGAAGCTAAGAAATGGTTGAGAAGACAACAAATTTTTCGCAATTCTGCTGCACCAAACGCTTAACCAGAATGGCCTAGGGAAAAAATACACATACCGTTGTAATCGGGCGAGTTTCTACTTTCAGATGCAATTGGAATTTTTGGGTTAGGTCAATCCGTTCGCGAGATATGGAAGTTTGGGCCAAGAAATGGTTGAGAAGGCAACAAATTTTTCGCAATTCTGCTGCTCCAAACGCTTAACCAGAATGGCCTAGGGATAAAATACACACTCCGTTGTAATCGGGCGAGTTTCTACTTTCAGGTGCAATAGGAATTTTTGGGTTAGGTCAATCCGTTCGCGATATATGGGAGTTCGAAGCTAAGAAATGGTTGAGAAGACAACAAATTTTTCGCAATTCTGCTGCTCCAAACGCTTAACCAGAATGGCCTAGGGAAAAAATACACATACCGTTGTAATCCGGCGAGTTTCTACTTTCAGATGCAATTGGAATTTTTGGGTTAGGTCAATCCGTTCGTGAGATATGGGAGTTTGAGCCAAGAAATGGTTGAGAAGGCAAAAAATTTTTCGCAATTCTGCTGCTCCAAACGCTTAACCAGAATGGCCTAGGGAGAAAATACACATACCGTTGTAATCGGGCTAGTTTCTACTTTCAGATGCAATAGGAATTTTTGGGTTAGGTCAATCCGTTCGCGAGATATGGGAGTTTGAAGCCAAGAAATGGTTGAGAAGGCAAAAAATTTTTCGCAATTCTGCTGCTCCAGACGCTTAACCAGAATTGCCTAGGGAAAAAACACACACACCGTTGTAATCGGGCGAGTTTCTACTTTCAGATGCAATAGGAATTTTTGGGTTAGGTCAATCCGTTCGCGAGGTATGGGAGTTTGAAGCCAAGAAATGGTTGAGAAGGCAAAAAATTTTTCGCAATTCTGCTGCTCCAAACGCTTAACCAGAATTGCCTAGGGAAAAAATACACATACCTCTGTAATCGGGCGAGTTTCTACTTTCAGATGCAATTGGAATTTTTGGGTTAGGTCAATCCGTTCGCGAGATATGGGAGTTTGAGCCAAGAAATGGTTGAGAGGGCAAAAAATTTTTCGCAATTCTGCTGCACCAAACGCTTAATCAGAATGGCCTAGGGAGAAAATACACATACCGTTGTAATCGGGCTAGTTTCTACTTTCAGATGCAATAGGAATTTTTGGGTTTTGTCAATCCGTTCGCGAGATATGGGAGTTTGAAGCTAAGAAATGGTTGAGAAGGCAAAAAATTTTTCGCAATTCTGCTGCTCCAAACGCTTAACCAGAATGGCCTAGGGAGAAAATACACATACCGTTGTAATCGGGCTAGTTTCTACTTTCAAACGCAGCAGGAATTTTTGGGTTAGGTCAATCCGTTCGCGAGATATGGGAGTTTGAGCTAAGAAATGGTTGAGAAGGCAAAAAATTTTTCGCAATTCTGCTGCTCCAAACGCTTAATCAGAATGGCCTAGGGAGAAAATACACATACCGTTGTAATCGGGCTAGTTTCTACTTTCAGATGCAACAGGAATTTTTGGGTGAGGTCAATCCGTTCGCGAGATATGGGAGTTTGAAGCCAAGAAATGGTTGAGAAGGCAAAAAATTTTTCGCAATTCTGCTGCTCCGAACGCTTAACCAGAATGGCCTAGGGAGAAAATACACATACCGTTGTAATCGGGCTAGTTTCTACTTTCAGACGCAGCAGGAATTTGTGGGTTTGGTCAATCCCTTCGCGAGATATGGGACTTTGAAACTAAGAAATGGTTGAGAAGACAACAAATTTTTCGCAATTCTGCTGCTCCAAACGCTCAACCAGAATGGCCTAGGGAAAAAATTCACATACCGTTGTAATCGGGCGAGTTTCTACTTTCAGATGCAATAGGAATTTTTGGGTTAGGTCAATCCGTTCGCGAGATATGGGAGTTTGAGCCAAGAAATGGTTGAGAAGGCAAAAAATTTTTCGCAATTCTTCTGCTCCAAACGCTTAACAGGAACTGCCTAGGGAAAAAATACACATACCGTTGTAATCGGGCGAGTTTGTACTTTCAGACGCAGCAGGAATTTGTGGGTTTGGTCAATCCATTCGCGAGATATGGGACTTTGAAACTAAGAAATGGTTGAGAAGACAACAAATTTTTCGCAATTCTGCTGAACCAAACGCTTAACAAGAATGGGCTAGGGAAAAAATACACATACCGTTGTAATCGGGCGAGTTTCTGCTTTCAGATGCAACAGGAATTTTTGGGTTAGGTCAATCCGTTCGCAAGATATGGGAGTTTGAAGCTAAGAAATGGTTGGGAAGACAACAAATTTTTCGCAATTCTGCTGCTCCAAACGCTTAACCAGAATGGCCTAGGGAAAAAATACACATACCGTTGTAATCGGGCGAGTTTCTACTTTCAGATGCAATTGGAATTTTTGGGTTAGGTCAATCCGTTCGCGAGATATGGAAGTTTGGGCCAAGAAATTGTTGAGAAGGCAACAAATTTTTCGCAATACTGCTGCTCCAAACGCTTAACCAGAATGGCCTAGGGATAAAATACACACACCGTTGTAATCGGGCGAGTTTCTACTTTCAGGTGCAATAGGAATTTTTGGGTTAGGTCAATCCGTTCGCGAGATATGGGAGTTCGAAGCTAAGAAATGGTTGAGAAGACAACAAATTTTTCGCAATTCTGCTGCTCCAAACGCTTAACCAGAATGGCCTAGGGAAAAAATACACACACCGTTGTAATCGGGCGAGTTTCTACTTTCAGATGCAATTGGAATTTTTGGGTTAGGTCAATCCGTTCGTGAGATATGGGAGTTTGAGCCAAGAAATGGTTGAGAAGGCAAAAAATTTTTCGCAATTCTGCTGCTCCAAACGCTTAACCAGAATGGCCTAGGGAGAAAATACACATACCGTTGTAATCGCGCTAGTTTCTACTTTCAGATGCAATAGGAATTTTTGGGTTAGGTCAATCCGTTCGCGAGATATGGGAGTTTGAAGCCAAGAAATGGTTGAGAAGGCAAAAAATTTTTCGCAATTCTGCTGCTCCAGACGCTTAACCAGAATTGCCTAGGGAAAAAACACACACACCGTTGTAATCGGGCGAGTTTCTACTTTCAGATGCAATAGGAATTTTTGGGTTAGGTCAATCCGTTCGCGAGGTATGGGAGTTTGAAGCCAAGAAATGGTTGAGAAGGCAAAAAATTTTTCGCAATTCTGCTGCTCCAAACGCTTAACCAGAATTGCCTAGGGAAAAAATACACATACCTCTGTAATCGGGCGAGTTTCTACTTTCAGATGCAATTGGAATTTTTGGGTTAGGTCAATCCGTTCGCGAGATATGGGAGTTTGAGCCAAGAAATGGTTGAGAGGGCAAAAAATTTTTCGCAATTCTGCTGCACCAAACGCTTAATCAGAATGGCCTAGGGAGAAAATACACATACCGTTGTAATCGGGCTAGTTTCTACTTTCAGATGCAATAGGAATTTTTGGGTTTTGTCAATCCGTTCGCGAGATATGGGAGTTTGAAGCTAAGAAATGGTTGAGAAGGCAAAAAATTTTTCGCAATTCTGCTGCTCCAAACGCTTAACCAGAATGGCCTAGGGAGAAAATACACATACCGTTGTAATCGGGCTAGTTTCTACTTTCAAACGCAGCAGGAATTTTTGGGTTAGGTCAATCCGTTCGCGAGATATGGGAGTTTGAGCTAAGAAATGGTTGAGAAGGCAAAAAATTTTTCGCAATTCTGCTGCTCCAAACGCTTAATCAGAATGGCCTAGGGAGAAAATACACATACCGTTGTAATCGGGCTAGTTTCTACTTTCAGATGCAACAGGAATTTTTGGGTGAGGACAATCCGTTCGCGAGATATGGGAGTTTGAATCCAAGAAATGGTTGAGAAGGCAAAAAATTTTTCGCAATTCTGCTGCTCCAAACGCTTAACCAGAATGGCCTAGGGAGAAAATACACATACCGTTGTAATCGGGCTAGTTTCTACTTTCAGATGCAATAGGAATTTTTGGGTGAGGTCAATCCGTTCGCGAGATATGGGAGTTTGAAGCCAAGAAATGGTTGAGAGGGCAAAAAATTTTTCGCAATTCTGCTGGTCCAAACGCTTAACCAGAATGGCCTAGGGAAAAAATACACAAACCGTTGTAATCGGGCGAGTTTCTACTTTCAGATGCAATAGGAATTTTTGGGTTAGATCAATCCGTTCGCGAGATATGGGAGTTTGAAGCCAAGAAATGGTTGAGAAGGCAAAAATTTTTTCGCAATTCTGCTGCTCCAAACGCTTAACCAGAGTGGCCTAGGGAGAAAATACACATACCGTTGTAATCGGGCTAGTATTTACTTTCAGACGCAGCAGGAATTTGTGGCTTTGGTCAATCCATTCGCGAGATATGGGACTTTGAAACAAAGAAATGGTTTAGATGACAACAAATTTTTCGCAATTCTGCTGAACCAAACGCTTAACAAGAATGGGCTATGGAAAAAATACACATACCGTTGTAATCGGGCGAGTTTCTACTTTCAGATGCAATAGGAATTTTTGGGTGAGGTCAATCCGTTCGCGAGATATGGGAGTTTGAAGCCAAGAAATGGTTGAGAAGGCAAAAAATTTTTCGCAATTCTGCTGCTCCCAACGCTTAACCAGAATGGCCTAGGGAGAAAATACACATACCGTTGTAATCGGGCTAGTTTCTACTTTCAGATGCAATAGGAATTTTTGGGTGAGGTCAATCCGTTCGCGAGATACGGGAGTTTGAAGCCAAGAAATGGTTGAGAAGGCAAAAAATTTTTCGCAATTCTGCTGCTCCAAACGTTTAACCAGAATGGCCTAGGGAGAAAATACACATACCGTTGTAATCGGGATAGTTTCTACTTTCAGACGCAGCAGGAATTTTTGGGTTTTGTCAATCCGTTCGCGAGATATGGGACTTTGAAACTAAGAAATGGTTGAGAAGACAACAAATTTTTCGCAATTCTGCTGAACCAAACGCTTAACAAGAATGGGCTATGGAAAAAATACACATACCGTTGTAATCGGGCGAGTTTCTACTTTCAGATGCAACAGCAATTTTTGGGTTAGGTCAATCCGTTCGCGAGATATGGGAGTTTGAAGCTAAGAAATGGTTGAGAAGACAACAAATTTTTCGCAATTCTGCTGCTCCAAACGCTTAACCAGAATGGCCTAGGGAAAAAATACACATACCGTTTTAATCGGGCGAGTTTCTACTTTCAGATGCAATTGGAATTTTTGGGTTAGGTCAATCCGTTCGCGAGATATGGGAGTTTGGGCGAAGAAATGGTTGAGAAGGCAAAAAATTTTTCGCAATTCTGCTGCTCCAAACGCTTAACCAGAATGGCCTAGGGAGAAAATACACATACCGTTGTAATCGGGCTAGTTTCTACTTTCAGATGCAATAGGAATTTTTGGGTGAGGTCAATCCGTTCGCGAGATATGGGAGTTTGAAGCCAAGAAATGGTTGAGAAGGCAAAAAATTTTTCGCAATTCTGCTGCTCCAAACGCTTAACCAGAATGGCCTAGGGAGAAAATACACATACCGTTGTAATCGGGATAGTTTCTACTTTCAGACGCAGCAGGAATTTTTGGGTTTGGTCAATCCGTTCGCGAGATATGGGACTTTGAAACTAAGAAATGGTTGAGAAGACAACAAATTTTTCGCAATTCTGCTGAACCAAACGCTTAACAAGAATGGGCTAGGGAAAAAATACACATACCGTTGTAATCGGGCGAGTTTCTAATTTCAGACGCTACAGGAATTGTTGGGTTAGGTCAATCCGTTCGCGAGATATGGGAGTTTGAACCTAAGAAATGGTTGAGAAGACAACAAATTTTTCGCAATTCTGCTGCTCCAAACGCTTAACCAGAATGGCCTATGGAGAAAATACACATACCGTTGTAATCGGGCTTGTTTCTACTTTCAAACGCAGCAGGAATTTTTGGGTTTGGTCAATCCGTTCGCGAGATATGGGAGTTTGAAGCCAAGAAATGGTTGAGAAGGCAAAAAATTTTTCGCAATTCTGCTGCTCCAAACGCTTAACCAGAATGGCCTAGGGAAAAAATACACATACCGTTGTAATCGGGCGAGTTTCTACTTTCAGATGCAATAGGAATTTTTGGGTTAGGTCAATCCGTTCGCGAGATATGGGAGTTTGAAGCTAAGAAATGGTTGAGAAGACAACAAATTTTTCGCAATTCTGCTGCTCCAAACGCTTAACCAGAATGGGCTAGGGAAAAAATACACATACCGTTGTAATCGGGCTAGTTTCTACTTTCAAACGCAGCAGGAATTTTTGGGTTTGGTCAATCCGTTCGCGAGATATGGGAGTTTGAAGCCAAGAAATGGTTGAGAAGGCAAAAAATTTTTCGCAATTCTGCGGCGCCAAACGCTTAACCAGAATGGCCTAGGGAGAAAATACACATACCGTTGTAATCGGGATAGTTTCTACTTTCAGACGCAGCAGGAATTTTTGGGTTTGGTCAATCCGTTCGCGAGATATGGGAGTTTGAAGCTAAGAAATGGTTGAGAAGACAACAAATTTTTCGCAATTCTGCTGAACCAAACGCTTAACAAGAATGGGCTATGGAAAAAATACACATACCGTTGTAATCGGGATAGTTTCTACTTTCAGACGCAGCAGGAATTTTTGGGTTTGGTCAATCCGTTCGCGAGATATGGGACTTTGAAACTAAGAAATGGTTGAGAAGACAACAAATTTTTCGCAATTCTGCTGAACCAAACGCTTAACAAGAATGGGCTATGGAAAAAATACACATACCGTTGTAATCGGGCGAGTTTCTACTTTCAGATGCAACAGCAATTTTTGGGTTAGGTCAATCCGTTCGCGAGATATGGGAGTTTGAAGCTAAGAAATGGTTGAGAAGACAACAAATTTTTCGCAATTCTGCTGCTCCAAACGCTTAACCAGAATGGCCTAGGGAAAAAATACACATACCGTTGTAATCGGGCGAGTTTCTACTTTCAGATGCAATTGGAATTTTTGGGTTAGGTCAATCCGTTCGCGAGATATGGGAGTTTGGGCCAAGAAATGGTTGAGAAGACAACAAATTTTTCGCAATTCTGCTGCTCCAAACACTTAACCAGAATGGCCTAGGGAGAAAATACACATACCCCTGTAATCGGGCTAGTTTCTACTTTCAGATGCAATAGGAATTTTTGGGTTAGGTCAATCCGTTCGCGAGATATGGGAGTTTGAAGCCAAGAAATGGTTGAGAGGGCAAAAAATTTTTCGCAATTCTGCTGGTCCAAACGCTTAACCAGAATGGCCTAGGGAAAAAATACACAAACCGTTGTAATCGGGCGAGTTTCTACTTTCAGATGCAATAGGAATTTTTGGGTTAGATCAATCCGTTCGCGAGATATGGGAGTTTGAAGCCAAGAAATGGTTGAGAAGGCAAAAATTTTTTCGCAATTCTGCTGCTCCAAACGCTTAACCAGAATGGCCTAGGGAGAAAATACACATACCGTTGAAATCGGGCTAGTATTTACTTTCAGACGCAGCAGGAATTTGTGGCTTTGGTCAATCCATTCGCGAGATATGGGACTTTGAAACAAAGAAATGGTTGAGATGACAACAAATTTTTCGCAATTCTGCTGAACCAAACGCTTAACAAGAATGGGCTATGGAAAAAATACACATACCGTTGTAATCGGGCGAGTTTCTACTTTCAGATGCAACAGCAATTTTTGGGTTAGGTCAATCCGTTCGCGAGATATGGGAGTTTGAAGCTAAGAAATGGTTGAGAAGACAACAAATTTTTCGCAATTCTGCTGCTCCAAACGCTTAACCAGAATGGCCTAGGGAAAAAATACACATACCGTTGTAATCGGGCGAGTTTCTACTTTCAGATGCAATTGGAATTTTTGGGTTAGGTCAATCCGTTCGCGAGATATGGGAGTTTGGGCCAAGAAATGGTTGAGAAGGCAAAAAATTTTTCGCAATTCTGCTGCTCCAAACGCTTAACCAGAATGGCCTAGGGAGAAAATACACATACCGTTGTAATCGGGCTAGTTTCTACTTTCAGATGCAATAGGAATTTTTGGGTGAGGTCAATCCGTTCGCGAGATATGGGAGTTTGAAGCCAAGAAATGGTTGAGAAGGCAAAAAATTTTTCGCAATTCTGCTGCTCCAAACGCTTAACCAGAATGGCCTAGGGAGAAAATACACATACCGTTGTAATCGGGATAGTTTCTACTTTCAGACGCAGCAGGAATTTTTGGGTTTGGTCAATCCGTTCGCGAGATATGGGACTTTGAAACTAAGAAATGGTTGAGAAGACAACAAATTTTTCGCAATTCTGCTGAACCAAACGCTTAACAAGAATGGGCTATGGAAAAAATACACATACCGTTGTAATCGGGCGAGTTTCTACTTTCAGATGCAACAGCAATTTTTGGGTTAGGTCAATCCGTTCGCGAGATATGGGAGTTTGAAGCTAAGAAATGGTTGAGAAGACAACAAATTTTTCGCAATTCTGCTGCTCCAAACGCTTAACCAGAATGGCCTAGGGAAAAAATACACATACCGTTGTAATCGGGCGAGTTTCTACTTTCAGATGCAATTGGAATTTTTGGGTTAGGTCAATCCGTTCGCGAGATATGGGAGTTTGGGCCAAGAAATGGTTGAGAAGGCAAAAAATTTTTCGCAATTCTGCTGCTCCAAACGCTTAACCAGAATGGCCTACGGAGAAAATACACATACCCTTGTAATCGGGCTAGTTTCTACTTTCAGATGCAATAGGAATTTTTGGGTGAGGTCAATCCGTTCGCGAGATATGGGAGTTTGAAGCCAAGAAATGGTTGAGAAGGCAAAAAATTTTTCGCAATTCTGCTGCTCCAAACGTTTAACCAGAATGGCCTAGGGAGAAAATACACATACCGTTGTAATCGGGATAGTTTCTACTTTCAGACGCAGCAAGAATTTTTGGGTTTGGTCAATCCGTTCGCGAGATATGGGACTTTGAAACTAAGAAATGGTTGAGAAGACAACAAATTTTTCGCAATTCTGCTGAACCAAACGCTTAACAAGAATGGGCTATGGAAAAAATACACATACCGTTGTAATCGGGCTAGTTTCTACTTTCAAACGCAGCAGGAATTTTTGGGTTTGGTCAATCCGTTCGCGAGATATGGGAGTTTGAAGCCAAGAAATGGTTGAGAAGGCAAAAAATTTTTCGCAATTCTGCTGCTCCAAACGCTTAACCAGAATGGCCTAGGGAAAAAATACACATACCGTTGTAATCGGGCGAGTTTCTACTTTCAGATGCAATAGGAATTTTTGGGTTAGGTCAATCCGTTCGCGAGATATGGGAGTTTGAAGCTAAGAAATGGTTGAGATGACAACAAATTTTTCGCAATTCTGCTGCTCCAAACGCTTAACCAGAATGGGCTAGGGAAAAAATACACATACCGCTGTAATCGGGCGAGTTTCTACTATCAGACACAACAGGAATTTTTGGGTTAGGTCAATCCGTTCGCGAGATATGGGAGTTTGAAGCCAAGAAATGGTTGAGAAGACAACAAATTTTTCGCAATTCTGCTGCTCCAAACGCTTAACCAGAATGGCCTAGGGAGAAAATACACATACCCCTGTAATCGGGCTAGTTTCTACTTTCAGATGCAATAGGAATTTTTGGGTTAGGTCAATCCGTTCGCGAGATATGGGAGTTTGAAGCCAAGAAATGGTTGAGAGGGCAAAAAATTTTTCGCAATTCTGCTGGTCCAAACGCTTAACCAGAATGGCCTAGGGAAAAAATACACAAACCGTTGTAATCGGGCGAGTTTCTACTTTCAGATGCAATAGGAATTTTTGGGTTAGGTCAATCCGTTCGCGAGATATGGGAGTTTGAAGCCAAGAAATGGTTGAGAAGGCAAAAATTTTTTCGCAATTCTGCTGCTCCAAACGCTTAACCAGAATGGCCTAGGGAAAAAATACACATACCGCTGTAATCGGGCGAGTTTCTACTTTCAGATGCAATAGGAATTTTTGGGTTAGGTCAATCCGTTCGCGAGATATGGGAGTTTGAAGCTAAGAAATGGTTGAGATGACAACAAATTTTTCGCAATTCTGCTGCTCCAAACGCTTAACCAGAATGGGCTAGGGAAAAAATACACATACCGCTGTAATCGGGCGAGTTTCTACTATCAGACACAACAGGAATTTTTGGGTTAGGTCAATCCGTTCGCGAGATATGGGAGTTTGAAGCCAAGAAATGGTTGAGAAGACAACAAATTTTTCGCAATTCTGCTGCTCCAAACGCTTAACCAGAATGGCCTAGGGAGAAAATACACATACCCCTGTAATCGGGCTAGTTTCTACTTTCAGATGCAATAGGAATTTTTGGGTTAGGTCAATCCGTTCGCGAGATATGGGAGTTTGAAGCCAAGAAATGGTTGAGAGGGCAAAAAATTTTTCGCAATTCTGCTGGTCCAAACGCTTAACCAGAATGGCCTAGGGAAAAAATACACAAACCGTTGTAATCGGGCGAGTTTCTACTTTCAGATGCAATAGGAATTTTTGGGTTAGGTCAATCCGTTCGCGAGATATGGGAGTTTGAAGCCAAGAAATGGTTGAGAAGGCAAAAATTTTTTCGCAATTCTGCTGCTCCAAACGCTTAACCAGAATGGCCTAGGGAAAAAATACACATACCGCTGTAATCGGGCGAGTTTCTACTTTCAGATGCAATAGGAATTTTTGGGTTAGGTCAATCCGTTCGCGAGATATGGGAGTTTGAAGCCAAGAAATGGTTGAGAAGGCAAAAAATTTTTCGCAATTCTTCTGCTCCAAACGCTTAACCAGAATGGCCTAGGGAAAAAATACACATACCGTTGTAATCGGGCGAGTTTCTACTTTCAGATGCAACAGGAATTTTTGGGTTAGGTCAATCCGTTCGCGAGATATGGGAGTTTGAAACTAAGAAATGGTTGAGAAGACAACAAATTTTTCGCAATTCTGCTGCTCCAAACGCTTAACCAGAATGGCCTAGGGAAAAAATAAACATACCGTTGTAATCGGGCGAGTTTCTACTTTCAGATGCAATTGGAATTTTTGGGTTAGGTCAATCCTTTCGCGAGATATGGGAGTTTGAAGCCAAGAAATGGTTGAGAAGGCAAAAAATTTTTCGCAATTCTGTGGCTCCAAACGCTTAACCAGAATGGCCTAGGGAGAAAATACACATACCGTTGTAATCGGGCTAGATTCTATTTTCAAACGCAGCCGGAATTTTTGGGTTTGGTCAATCCGTTCGCGAGATATGGGAGTTTGAAGCCAAGAAATGGTTGAGAAGGCAAAAAATTTTTCGCAATTCTGCTGCTCCAAACGCTTAACCAGAATGGCCTAGGGAGAAAATACACATACCGTTGTAATCGGGCTAGTTTCTACTTTCAAACGCAGCAGGAATTTTTGGGTTTGGTCAATCCGTTCGCGAGATATGGGAGTTTGAAGCTAAGAAATGGTTGAGAAGACAACAAATTTTACGCACTTCTGATGCTCCAAACGCTTAACCAGAATGGCCTAGGGAAAAAATACACATTCCGTTGTAATCGGGCGGGTTTCTACTTTCAGATGCAACAGGAATTTTTGGGTTAGGTCAATCCGTTCGCGAGATATGGGAGTTTGAAGCTAAGAAATGGTTGAGAAGACAACAAATTTTTCGCAATTCTGCTGCTCCAAACGCTTAACCAGAATGGCCTAGGGAGGAAATACACATACCCCTGTAATCGGGCTAGTTTCTACTTTCAGATGCAATAGGAACTTTTGGATTAGGTCAATCCGTTCGCGAGATATGGGAGTTTGAATCCAAGAAATGGTTGAGAAGGCAGAAAATTTTTCGCAATTCTGCTGCTCCAAACGCTTAACCAGAATGGCCTAGGGAAAAAATACACATACCGCTGTAATCGGGCGAGTTTCTACTTTCAGATGCAACAGCAATTTTTGGGTTAGGTCAATCCGTTCGCGAGATATGGGAGTTTGAAGCTAAGAAATGGTTGAGAAGACCACAAATTTTTCGCACTTCTGCTGCTCCAAACGCTTAATCAGAATGGCCAAGGGAAAAAATACACATACCGTTGTAATCGGGCGAGATTCGACTTTCAGATGCAATAGGAATTTTGGGTTAGGTCGACCGGTCGCGAGATATGGGAGTTTGAAGCTAAGAAATGGTTCAGAAGACAACAAATATTTCGCACTTCTGCTGCTCCAAACGCTTAACAAGAATGGCCTAGGCAAAAAATACACATACCGTTGTAATCGGGCGAGTTTCTACTTTCAGACGCAACAGGAATTTTTGGGTTAGGTCAATCCGTTCGCGAGATATGGGAGTTTGAAGCTAAGAAATGGTTGAGAAGACCACAAATTTTTCGCACTTCTGCTGCTCCAAACGCTTAATCAGAATGGCCTAGGGAAAAAATACACATACCGTTGTAATCGGGCGAGATTCGACTTTCAGATGCAATAGGAATTTTGGGTTAGGTCAACCGGTCGCGAGATATGGGAGTTTGAAGCTAAGAAATGGTTGAGAAGACCACAAATTTTTCGCACTTCTGCTGCTCCAAACGCTTAACAAGAATGGCCTAGGCAAAAAATACACATACCGTTGTAATCGGGCGAGTTTCTACTTTCAGATGCAATAGGAATTTTTGGCTCAGGTCAATCCGTTCGCGAGATATGGGAGTTTGAAGCTAAGAAATGGTTGAGAAGACAACAAATTTTTCGCAATTCTGCTGCTCCAAACGCTTAACCAGAATGGCCTAGGGAAAAAATACACATACCGTTGTTATCGGGCGAGTTTCTACTTTCAGACACAACAGGAATTTTTGGGTTAGGTCAATCCGTTCGCGAGATATGGGAGTTTGAAGCCAAGAAATGGTTGAGAAGACAACAAATTTTTCGCAATTCTGCTGCTCCAAACGCTTAACCAGAATGGCCTAGGGAGAAAATACACATACCCCTGTAATCGGGCTAGTTTCTACTTTCGGATGCAATAGGAACTTTTGGGTTAGGTCAATCCGTTCGCGAGATATGGGAGTTTGAATCCAAGAAATGGTTGAGAAGGCAGAAAATTTTTCGCAATTCTGCTGCTCCAAACGCTTAACCAGAATGGCCTAGGGAAAAAATACACATACCGCTGTAATCGGGCGAGTTTCTACTGTCAGATGCAACAGGAATTTTTGGGTTAGGTCAATCCGTTCGCGAGATATGGGAGTTTGAAGCTAAGAAATGGTTGAGAAGACCACAAATTTTTCGCACTTCTGCTGCTCCAAACGCTTAATCAGAATGGCCTAGGGAAAAAATACACATACCGTTGTAATCGGGCGAGATTCGACTTTCAGATGCAATAGGAATTTTGGGTTAGGTCAACCGGTCGCGAGATATGGGAGTTTGAAGCTAAGAAATGGTTCAGAAGACAACAAATATTTCGCACTTCTGCTGCTCCAAACGCTTAACCAGAATGGGCTAGGGAAAAAATACACAAACCGCTGTAATCGGGCTAGTTTCTACTTTCAGATGCAATAGGAATTTTTGGGTTAGGTCAATCCGTTCGCGAGATATGGGAGTTTGAATCCAAGAAATGGTTGAGAAGGCAAAAAATTTTTCGCAAATCTGCTGCTCCAAACGCTTAACCAGAATGGCCTAGGGAAAAAATACACACACCGTTGTAATCGGGCGAGTTTCTACTTTCAGATGCAATAGGAATTTTTGGCTCAGGTCAATCCGTTCGCGAGATATGGGAGTTTGAAGCTAAGAAATGGTTGAGAAGACAACAAATTTTTCGCAATTCTGCTGCTCCAAACGCTTAACCAGAATGGCCTAGGGAAAAAATACACATACCGTTGTTATCGGGCGAGTTTCTACTTTCAGACACAACAGGAATTTTTGGGTTAGGTCAATCCGTTCGCGAGATATGGGAGTTTGAAGCCAAGAAATGGTTGAGAAGACAACAAATTTTTCGCAATTCTGCTGCTCCAAACGCTTAACCAGAATGGCCTAGGGGGAAAATACACATACCCCTGTAATCGGGCTAGTTTCTACTTTCAGATGCAATAGGAACTTTTGGGTTAGGTCAATCCGTTCGCGAGATATGGGAGTTTGAATCCAAGAAATGGTTGAGAAGGCAGAAAATTTTTCGCAATTCTGCTGCTCCAAACGCTTAACCAGAATGGCCTAGGGAAAAAATACACATACCGTTGTAATCGGGCGAGTTTCTACTTTCAGATGCAATAGGAATTTTTGCGTTAGGTCAATCCGTTCGCGAGATATGGGAGTTTGAACCTAAGAAATGGTTGAGAAGACAACAAATTTTTCGCACTTCTGCTGCTCCAAACGCTTAACCAGAATGGCCTAGGGAAAAAATACACATACCGTTGTTATCGGGCGAGTTTCTACTTTCAGACACAACAGGAATTTTTGGGTTAGGTCAATCCGTTCGCGAGATATGGGAGTTTGAAGCCAAGAAATGGTTGAGAAGACAACAAATTTTTCGCAATTCTGCTGCTCCAAACGCTTAACCAGAATGGCCTAGGGAGAAAATACACATACCCCTGTAATCGGGCTAGTTTCTACTTTCAGATGCAATAGGAACTTTTGGGTTAGGTCAATCCGTTCGCGAGATATGGGAGTTTGAAGCTAAGAAATGGTTGAGAAGACCACAAATTTTTCGCACTTCTGCTGCTCCAAACGCTTAATCAGAATGGCCAAGGGAAAAAATACACATACCGTTGTAATCGGGCGAGATTCGACTTTCAGATGCAATAGGAATTTTGGGTTAGGTCAACCGGTCGCGAGATATGGGAGTTTGAAGCTAAGAAATGGTTCAGATGACAACAAATATTTCGCACTTCTGCTGCTCCAAACGCTTAACCAGAATGGGCTAGGGAAAAAATACACATACCGCTGTAATCGGGCGAGTTTCTACTTTCAGATGCAACAGGAATTTTTGGGTTAGGTCAATCCGTTCGCGAGATATGGGAGTTTGAAGCTAAGAAATGGTTGAGAAGACCACAAATTTTTCGCACTTCTGCTGCTCCAAACGCTTAATCAGAATGGCCAAGGGAAAAAATACACATACCGTTGTAATCGGGCGAGATTCGACTTTCAGATGCAATAGGAATTTTGGGTTAGGTCAACCGGTCGCGAGATATGGGAGTTTGAAGCTAAGAAATGGTTCAGAAGACAACAAATATTTCGCACTTCTGCTGCTCCAAACGCTTAACCAGAATGGGCTAGGGAAAAAATACACATACCGCTGTAATCGGGCTAGTTTCTACTTTCAGATGCAATAGGAATTTTTGGGTTAGGTCAATCCGTTCGCGAGATATGGGAGTTTGAAGCTAAGAAATGGTTGAGAAGACAACAAATTTTTCGCAATTCTGCTGCTCCAAACGCTTAACCAGAATGGCCTAGGGTGAAAATACACATACCCCTGTAATCGGGCTAGTTTCTACTTTCAGATGCAATAGGAACTTTTGGATTAGGTCAATCCGTTCGCGAGATATGGGAGTTTGAATCCAAGAAATGGTTGAGAAGGCAGAAAATTTTTCGCAATTCTGCTGCTCCAAACGCTTAAACAGAATGGCCTAGGGAAAAAATACACATACCGCTGTAATCGGGCGAGTTTCTACTTTCAGATGCAACAGGAATTTTTGGGTTAGGTCAATCCGTTCGCGAGATATGGGAGTTTGAAGCTATGAAATGGTTGAGAAGACCACAAATTTTTCGCACTTCTGCTGCTCCAAACGCTTAATCAGAATGGCCAAGGGAAAAAATACACATACCGTTGTAATCGGGCGAGATTCGACTTTCAGATGCAATAGGAATTTTGGGTTAGGTCAACCGGTCGCGAGATATGGGAGTTTGAAGCTAAGAAATGGTTCAGAAGACAACAAATATTTCGCACTTCTGCTGCTCCAAACGCTTAACAAGAATGGCCTAGGCAAAAAATACACATACCGTTGTAATCGGGCGAGTTTCTACTTTCAGACGCAACAGGAATTTTTGGGTTAGGTCAATCCGTTCGCGAGATATGGGAGTTTGAAGCTAAGAAATGGTTGAGAAGACCACAAATTTTTCGCACTTCTGCTGCTCCAAACGCTTAATCAGAATGGCCTAGGGAAAAAATACACATACCGTTGTAATCGGGCGAGATTCGACTTTCAGATGCAATAGGAATTTTGGGTTAGGTCAACCGGTCGCGAGATATGGGAGTTTGAAGCTAAGAAATGGTTGAGAAGACCACAAATTTTTCGCACTTCTGCTGCTCCAAACGCTTAACAAGAATGGCCTAGGCAAAAAATACACATACCGTTGTAATCGGGCGAGTTTCTACTTTCAGTTGCAATAGGAATTTTTGGCTCAGGTCAATCCGTTCGCGAGATATGGGAGTTTGAAGCTAAGAAATGGTTGAGAAGACAACAAATTTTTCGCAATTCTGCTGCTCCAAACGCTTAACCAGAATGGCCTAGGGAAAAAATACACATACCGTTGTTATCGGGCGAGTTTCTACTTTCAGACACAACAGAAATTTTTGGGTTAGGTCAATCCGTTCGCGAGATATGGGAGTTTGAAGCCAAGAAATGGTTGAGAAGACAACAAATTTTTCGCAATTCTGCTGCTCCAAACGCTTAACCAGAATGGCCTAGGGAGAAAATACACATACCCCTGTAATCGGGCTAGTTTCTACTTTCGGATGCAATAGGAACTTTTGGGTTAGGTCAATCCGTTCGCGAGATATGGGAGTTTGAATCCAAGAAATGGTTGAGAAGGCAGAAAATTTTTCGCAATTCTGCTGCTCCAAACGCTTAACCAGAATGGCCTAGGGAAAAAATACACATACCGCTGTAATCGGGCGAGTTTCTACTGTCAGATGCAACAGGAATTTTTGGGTTAGGTCAATCCGTTCGCGAGATATGGGAGTTTGAAGCTAAGAAATGGTTGAGATGACCACATATTTTTCGCACTTCTGCTGCTCCAAACGCTTAATCAGAATGGCCTAGGGAAAAAATACACATACCGTTGTAATCGGGCGAGATTCGACTTTCAGATGCAATAGGAATTTTGGGTTAGGTCAACCGGTCGCGAGATATGGGAGTTTGAAGCTAAGAAATGGTTCAGAAGACAACAAATATTTCGCACTTCTGCTGCTCCAAACGCTTAACAAGAATGGCCTAGGCAAAAAATACACATACCGTTGTAATCGGGCGAGTTTCTACTTTCAGACGCAACAGGAATTTTTGGGTTAGGTCAATCCGTTCGCGAGATATGGGAGTTTGAAGCTAAGAAATGGTTGAGAAGACCACAAATTTTTCGCACTTCTGCTGCTCCAAACGCTTAATCAGAATGGCCTAGGGAAAAAATACACATACCGTTGTAATCGGGCGAGATTCGACTTTCAGATGCAATAGGAATTTTGGGTTAGGTCAACCGGTCGCGAGATATGGGAGTTTGAAGCTAAGAAATGGTTCAGAAGACAACAAATATTTCGAACTTCTGCTGCTCCAAACGCATAACAAGAATGGCCTAGGCAAAAAATACACATACCGTTGTAATCGGGCGAGTTTCTACTTTCAGACGCAACAGGAATTTTTGGGTTAGGTCAATCCGTTCGCGAGATATGGGAGTTTGAAGCTAAGAAATGGTTGAGAAGACCACAAATTTTTCGCACTTCTGCTGCTCCAAACGCTTAACCAGAATGGCCTAGGGAAAAAATACACATACCGTTGTAATCGGGCGAGTTTTGACTTTCAGAAGCAATAGGAATTTTTGGGTTAGGTCAATACGTTCGCGAGATATGGGAGTTTGAAGCCAAGAAATGGTTGAGAAGGCAAAAAATTTTTCGCAATTCTGCTGCTCCAAACGCTTAACCAGGATGGCCTAGGGGAAAAATACACATACCGTTGTAATCGGGCGGGTTTCTACTTTCAGATGCAATAGGAATTTTTGGGTTAGGTTAATCCGTTCGCGAGATACGGGAGTTTGAAGCTAAGAAATGGTTGAGAAGACAACAAATTTTTCGCAATTCTGCTGCTGTAAACGCTTAACCAGAATGGCCTAGGGAAAAAATACACATACCGTTGTAATCGGGCGAGTTTCTACTTTCAGATGCAATTGGAATTTTTGGGTTAGGTCAATCCGATCGCGAGATATGGGAGTTTGAGCCAAGAAATGGTTGAGAAGGCAACAAATTTTTCGCAATTCTGCTGCTCCAAACGCTTATCCAGAATGGCCTAGGGAAAAAATACACATACCGCTATAATCGGGCGAGTTTCTACTTTCAGATGCAATAGGAATTTTTGGGTTAGGTCAATCCATTCGCGAGATATGGGAGTTTGAAGACAAGAAATGGTTGAGAAGGCAAAAAATTTTCGCAATTCTGCTGCTCCAAACGCTTAACCAGAATGCCCTAGGGAAAAAATACACACACCGTTGTAATCGGGCGAGTTTCTACTTTCAGATGCAATAGGAATTTTTGGGTTAGGTCAATCCGTTCGCGAGATATGGGAGTTTGAAGCCAAGAAATGGTTGAGAGGGCAAAAAATTTTTCGCAATTCTGCTGCTCCAAACGCTTAACCAGAATGGCCTAGGGAGAAAATACACATACCGCTGTAATCGGGCTATTTTCTACTTTCAGATGCAATAGGACTTTTTGGGTTAGGTCAATCCGTTCGCGAGATATGGGAGTTTGAAGCCAAGAAATGGTTGAGAAGACAACAAATTCTTCGCAATTCTGCTGCTCCAAACGCTTAACCAGAATTGCCTAGGGAAAAAATACACATACCGTTGTAATCGGGCGAGTTTCTACTTTCAGATGCATTTGGAATTTTTGGGTTAGGTCAATCCGTTCGCGAGATATGGGAGTTTCGGCCAAGAAATGGTTGAGAAGGCAAAAAATTTTTCGCAATTCTGCTGCTCCAAACGCTTAACCAGAATGGCCTAGGGAGAAAATACACACACCGTTGTAATCGGGCTAGTTTCTACTTTCAGATGCAATAGGAATTTTTGGGTGAGGTCTATCCGTTCGCGAGATATGGGAGTTTGAAGCCAAGAAATGGTTGAGAAGACAAAAAATTTTTCGCAATTCTGCTGCTCCAAACGCTTAACCAGAATGGCCTAGGGAGAAAATACACATACCGTTGTAATCGGGCTAGTTTCTACTTTCAGACGCAGCAGGAATTTTTGGGTTTGGTCAATCCGTTCGCGAGGTATGGGACTTTGAAACTAAGAAATGGTTGAGAAGACAACAAATTTTTCGCAATTCTGCTAAACCAAACGCTTAACAAGAATGGGCTAGGGAAAAAATACGCATACCGTTGTAATCGGGCGAGTTTCTACTTTCAGATGCAATAGGAATTTTTTGGTTAGGTCAATCCTTTCGCGAGATATGGGAGTTTGAAGCCAAGAAATGGTTGAGAAGAAAACAAATTATTCGCAATTCTGCTGCTCCAAACGCTTGACCAGAGTGGGCTAGGGAAAAAATACACATACCGTAGTAATCGGCCGAGTTTCTACTTTCAGACGCTACAGGAATTTTTGGGTTAGGTCAATCCGTTCGCGAGATATGGGAGTTTGAATCCAAGAAATGCTTGAGAAGGCAAAAAATTTTTCGCAATTCTGCTGCTCCAAACGCTTAACCAGAGTGGCCTAGGGAGAAAATACACATACCGCTGTAATCGGGCGAGTTTCTACTTTCAGATGCAACAGGAATTTGTGGGTTAGGTCAATCCGTTCGCGAGATATGGGAGTTTGAAGCTAAGAAATGGTTGAGAAGACCACAAATTTTTCGCACTTCTGCTGCTCCAAACGCTTAATCAGAATGGCCAAGGGAAAAAATACACATACCGTTGTAATCGGGCGAGATTCGACTTTCAGATGCAATAGGAATTTTGGGTTAGGTCAACCGGTCGCGAGATATGGGAGTTTGAAGCTAAGAAATGGTTCAGAAGACAACAAATATTTCGCACTTCTGCTGCTCCAAACGCTTAACCAGAATGGGCTAGGGAAAAAATACACATACCGCTGTAATCGGGCTAGTTTCTACTTTCAGATGCAATAGGAATTTTTGGGTTAGGTCTATCCGTTCGCGAGATATGGGAGTTTGAATCCAAGAAATGGTTGAGAAGGCAAAAAATATTTCGCAATTCTGCTGCTCCAAACGCTTAACCAGAATGGCCTAGGGAAAAAATACACACACTGTTGTAATCGGGCGAGTTTCTACTTTCAGATGCAATAGGAATTTTTGGGTTAGGTCAATCCGTTCGCGAGATATGGGAGTTTGAAACCAAGAAATGGTTGAGAAGACAACAAATTTTTCGCAATTCTGCTGCTCCAAACGCTTAACCAGAATGGCCTAGGGAGAAAATACACATACCCCTGTAATCGGGCTAGTTTCTACTTTCAGATGCAATAGGAACTTTTGGGTTAGTTCAATCCGTTCGCGAGATATGGGAGTTTGAATCCAAGAAATGGTTGAGAAGGCAGAAAATTTTTCGCAATTCTGCTGCTCCAAACGCTTAACCAGAATGGCCTAGGGAAAAAATACACATACCGCTGTAATCGGGCGAGTTTCTACTTTCAGATGCAATTGGAATTTTTGGGTTAGGTCAATCCGATCGCGAGATATGGGAGTTTGAGCCAAGAAATGGTTGAGAAGGCAAAAAATTTTTCGTAATTCTGCTGCTCCAAACGCTTAACCAGAATGGCCTAGGGAAAAAATACACATAGCGCTATAATCGGGCGAGTTTCTACTTTCAGATGCAATAGGAATTTTTGGGTTAGGTCAATCCATTCGCGAGATATGGGAGTTTGAAGCCAAGAAATGGTTGAGAGGGCAAAAAATTTTTCGCAATTCTGCTGCTCCAAACGCTTAACCAGAATGGCCTAGGGAAAAAATACACACACCGTTGTAATCGGTCTAGTTTCTACTTTCAAACGCAGCAGGAATTTTTGGGTTTGGTCAATCCGTTCGCGAGATATAGGAGTTTGAAGGTAAGAAATGGTTGAGAAGACAACAAATTTTTCGCAATTCTGCTGTTCCAAACGCTTAACCAGAATGGGCTAGGGAAAAAATACACATACCGCTGTAATCGGGCGAGTTTCTACTTTCAGACACAACAGGAATTTTTGGGTTAGGTCAATCCGTTCGCGAGATATGGGAGTTTGAAGCCAAGAAATGGTTGAGAAGACAACAAATTTTTCGCAATTCTGCTGCTCCAAACGCTTAACCAGAATGGCCTAGGGAGAAAATACACATACCGCTGTAATCGGGCTAGTTTCTACTTTCAGATGCAATAGGAATTTTTGGGTTAGGTCAATCCGTTCGCGAGATATGGGAGTTTGAAGCCAAGAAATGGTTGAGAAGGCAAAAAATTTTTCGCAATTCTGCTGCCCCAAACGCCTAACCAGAATGGCCTAGGGAAAAAATACACATACCGTTGTAATCGGGCGAGTTTCTACTTTCAGATGCAATAGGAATTTTTTGGTTACGTCAATCCTTTCGCGAGATATGGGAGTTTGAAGCCAAGAAATGGTTGAGAAGAAAACAAATTTTTGGCAATTCTGCTGCTCCAAACGCTTGACCAGAGTGGGCTAGGGAAAAAATACACATACCGTAGTAATCGGCCGAGTTTGTACTTTCAGACGCTACAGGAATTTTTGGGTTAGAACAATCCGTTCGCGAGATATGGGAGTTTGAATCCAAGAAATGGTTGAGGAGGCAAAAAATTTTTCGCAATTCTGCTTCTCCAAACGCTTAACCAGAATGGCCTAGGGAGAAAATACACATACCGTTGTAATCGGGCTAGTTTCTACTTTCAAACGCAGCAGGAATTTTTGGGTTTGGTCAATCCGTTCGCGAGATATGGGAGTTTGAAGGTAAGAAATGGTTGAGAAGACAACAAATTTTTCGCAATTCTGCTGCTCCAAACGCTTAACCAGAATGGGCTAGGGAAAAAATACACATACCGCTGTAATCGGGCGAGTTTCTACTTTCAGACACAACAGGAATTTTTGGGTTAGGTCAATCCGTTCGCGAGATATGGGAGTTTGAAGCCAAGAAATGGTTGAGAAGACAACAAATTTTTCGCAATTCTGCTGCTCCAAACGCTTAACCAGAATGGCCTAGGGAGAAAATAAACATACCGCTGTAATCGGGCTAGTTTCTACTTTCAGATGCAATAGGAATTTTTGGGTTAGGTCAATCCGTTCGCGAGATATGGGAGCTTGAAGCCAAGAAATGGTTGAGAAAGCAAAAAATTTTTCGCAATTCTGCTGCTCCAAACGCTTAACCAGAATGGCCTTGGGAAAAAAGACACACACCGTTGTAATCGGGCGAGTTTCTACTTTCAGATGCAATAGGAATTTCTGGGTTAGGTCAATCCGTTTGCGGGATATGGGAGTTTGAAGCCAAGAAATGGTTGAGAAGACAACAAATTTTTCGCAATTCTGCTGCTCCAAACGCTTAACCAGAATTGCCTAGGGAAAAAATACACATACCGTTGTAATCGGGCGAGTTTCTACTTGCAGATGCATTTGGAATTTTTGGGTTAGGTCAATCCGTTCGCGAGATATGGGAGTTTGGGCCAAGAAATGGTTGAGAAGGCAAAAAATTTTTCGCAATTCTGCTGCTCCAAACGCTTAACCAGAATGGCCTAGGGAGAAAATACACATACCGTTGTAATCGGGCTAGTTTCTACTTTCAGATGCAATAGGAATTTTTGGGTGAGGTCAATCCGTTCGCGAGATATGGGAGTTTGAAGCCAAGAAATGGTTGAGAAGGCAAAAAATTTTTCGCAATTCTGCTGCTCCAAACGCTTAACCAGAATGACCTAGGGAGAAAATACACATACCGTTGTAATCGGGCTAGTTTCTACTTTCAGACGCAGCAGGAATTTTTGGGTTTGGTCAATCCGTTCGCGAGATATGGGACTTTGAAACTAAGAAATGGTTGAGAAGACAACAAATTTTTCGCAATTCTGCTGAACCAAACGCTTAACAAGAATGGGCTAGGGAAAAAATACACATACCGTTGTAATCGGGCGAGTTTCTACTTTCAGACGCAACAGGAATTTTTGAGTTAGGTCAATCCGTTCGCGAGATATGGGAGTTTGAAGCCAAGAAATGGTTGAGAAGGCAGAAAATTTTTCGCAATTCTGCTGCTCCAAACGCTTAACCAGAATGGCCTAGGGTAAAAATACACATACCGCTGTAATCGGGCGAGTTTCTACTTTCAGACGCAACAGGAATTTTTGAGTTAGGTCAATCCGTTCGCGAGATATGGGAGTTTGAAGCCAAGAAATGGTTGAGAAGGCAAAAAATTTTTCGCAATTCTGCTGCCCCAAACGCCTAACCAGAATGGCCTAGGGAAAAAATACACATACCGTTGTAATCGGGCGAGTTTCTACTTTCAGATGCAATACGAATTTTTTGGTTAGGTCAATCCTTTCGCGAGATATGGGAGTTTGAAGCCAAGAAATGGTTGAGAAGAAAACAAATTTTTCGCAATTCTGCTGCTCCAAACGCTTGACCAGAGTGGGCTAGGGAAAAAATACACATACCGTAGTAATCGGCCGAGTTTCTACTTTCAGACGCTAGAGGAATTTTTGGGTTAGGACAATCCGTTCGCGAGATATGGGAGTTTGAATCCAAGAAATGGTTGAGAAGGCAAAAAATTTTTCGCAATTCTGCTGCTCCAAACGCTTAACCAGAATGGCCTAGGGAGAAAATACACATACCGTTGTAATCGGGCTAGTTTCTACTTTCAAACGCAGCAGGAATTTTTGGGTTTGGTCAATCCGTTCGCGAGATATGGGAGTTTGAAGGTAAGAAATGGTTGAGAAGACAACAAATTTTTCGCAATTCTGCTGAACCAAACGCTTAACAAGGATGGGCTAGGGAAAAAATACACATACCGTTGTAATCGGGCGAGTTTCTACTTTCAGACGCAACAGGAATTTTTGAGTTAGTTCAATCCGTTCGCGAGATATGGGAGTTTGAAGCCAAGAAATGGTTGAGAAGGCAGAAAATTTTTCGCAATTCTGCTGCTCCAAACGCTTAACCAGAATGGCCTAGGGTAAAAATACACATACCGCTGTAATCGGGCGAGTTTCTACTTTCAGACGCAACAGGAATTTTTGAGTTAGGTCAATCCGTTCGCGAGATATGGGAGTTTGAAGCCAAGAAATGGTTGAGAAGGCAAAAAATTTTTCGCAATTCTGCTGCCCCAAACGCCTAACCAGAATGGCCTAGGGAAAAAATACACATACCTTTGTAATCGGGCGAGTTTCTACTTGCAGATGCATTTGGAATTTTTGGGTTATGTCAATCCGTTCGCGAGATATGGGAGTTTGGGCCAAGAAATGGTTGAGAAGGCAAAAAATTTTTCGCAATTCTGCTGCTCCAAACGCTTAACCAGAATGGCCTAGGGAGAAAATACACATACCGTTGTAATCGGGCTAGTTTCTACTTTCAGATGCAATAGGAATTTTTGGGTGAGGTCAATCCGTTCGCGAGATATGGGAGTTTGAAGCCAAGAAATGGTTGAGAAGGCAAAAAATTTTTCGCAATTCTGCTGCTCCAAACGCTTAACCAGAATGACCTAGGGAGAAAATACACATACCGTTGTAATCGGGCTAGTTTCTACTTTCAGACGCAGCAGGAATTTTTGGGTTTGGTCAATCCGTTCGCGAGATATGGGACTTTGAAACTAAGAAATGGTTGAGAAGACAACAAATTTTTCGCAATTCTGCTGAACCAAACGCTTAACAAGAATGGGCTAGGGAAAAAATACACATACCGTTGTAATCGGGCGAGTTTCTACTTTCAGACGCAACAGGAACTTTTGAGTTAGGTCAATCCGTTCGCGAGATATGGGAGTTTGAAGCCAAGAAATGGTTGAGAAGAAAACAAATTTTTCGCAATTCTGCTGCTCCAAACGCTTGACCAGAGTGGGCTAGGGAAAAAATACACATACCGTAGTAATCGGCCGAGTTTCTACTTTCAGACGCTACAGGAATTTTTGGGTTAGGACAATCCGTTCGCGAGATATGGGAGTTTGAATCCAAGAAATGGTTGAGAAGGCAAAAAATTTTTCGCAATTCTGCTGCTCCAAACGCTTAACCAGAATGGCCTAGGGAGAAAATACACATACCGTTGTAATCGGGCTAGTTTCTACTTTCAAACGCAGCAGGAATTGTTGGATTTGGTCAATCCGTTCGCGAGATATGGGAGTTTGAAGGTAAGAAATGGTTGAGAAGACAACAAATTTTACGCACTTCTGCTGCTCCAAACGCTTAACCAGAATGGCCTAGAGAAAAAATACACATACCGTTGAAATCGGGCTAGTTTCTACTTTCAGATGCAACAGGAATTTTTGGGTTAGGTCAATCCGTTCGCGAGATATGGGAGTTTGAAGCTAAGAAATGGTTAAGAAGACAACAAATTTTTCGCACTTCTGCTGCTCCAAACGCTTAACCAGAATGGCCTAGGGAAAAAATACACATACCTCTGTAATCGGGCGAGTTTCTACTTTCAGACGCAACAGGAATTTCTGAGTTAGGTCAATCCGTTCGCGAGATATGGGATTTTGAAGCCAAGAAATGGTTGAGAAGGCAAAAAATGTTTCGCAATTCTGCTGCTCCAAACGCCTAACCAGAATGGCCTAGGGAAAAAATACACATACCGTTGTAATCGGGCGAGTTTCTACTTTCAGATGCAATAGGAATTTTTTGGTTAGGTCAATCCTTTCACGAGATATGGGAGTTTGAAGCCAAGAAATGGTTGAGAAGAAAACAAATCTTTCGCAATTCTGCTGCTCCAAACGCTTGACCAGAGTGGGCTAGGGAAAAAATACACATACCGTAGTAATCGGCCGAGTTTCTACTTTCAGACGCTACAGGAATTTTTGGGTTAGGTCAATCCGTTCGCGAGATATGGGAGTTTGAATCCAAGAAATGGTTGAGAAGGCAACAAATTTTTCGCAATTCTGCTGCTCCAAACGCTTAACCAGAATGGCCTAGGGAGAAAATACACATGCCGTTGTAATCGGGCTAGTTTCTACTTTCAAACGCAGCAGGAATTTTTGGGTTTGGTCAATCCGTTCGCGAGATATGGGAGTTTGAAGGTAAGAAATGGTTGAGAAGACAACAAATTTTACGCACTTCTGCTGCTCCTAACGCTTAACCAGAATGGCCTAGGGGAAAAATACACATACCGTTGTAATCGGGCGAGTTTCTACTTTCAGATGCAACAGGAATTTTTGGGTTAGGTCAATCCGTTCGCGAGATATGGGAGTTTGAAGCTAAGAAATGGTTGAGAAGACAACAAATTTTTCGCACTTCTGCTGCTCCAAACGCTTAACCAGAATGGCCTAGGGAAAAAATACACATACCGTTGTAATCGGGCTAGTTTCTACTTTCAGACGCAGCAGGAATTTTTGGGTTTGGTCAATCCGTTCGCGAGATATGGGACTTTGAAACTAAGAAATGGTTGAGAAGACAACAAATTTTTCGCAATTCTGCTGAACCAAACGCTTAACAAGAATGGGCTAGGGAAAAAATACACATACCGTTGTAATCGGGCGAGTTTCTACTTTCAGACGCAACAGGAATTTTTGAGTTAGGTCAATCCGTTCGCGAGATATGGGAGTTTGAAGCCAAGAAATGGTTGAGAAGGCAGAAAATTTTTCCCAATTCTGCTGCTCCAAACGCTTAACCAGAATGGCCTAGGGTAAAAATACACATACCGCTGTAATCGGGCGAGTTTCTACTTTCAGACGCAACAGGAATTTTTGAGTTAGGTCAATCCGTTCGCGAGATATGGGAGTTTGAAGCCAAGAAATGGTTGAGAAGGCAAAAAATTTTTCGCAATTCTGCTGCCCCAAACGCCTAACCAGAATGGCCTAGGGAAAAAATACACATACCGTTGTAATCGGGCGAGTTTCTACTTTCAGATGCAATACGAATTTTTTGGTTAGGTCAATCCTTTCGCGAGATATGGGAGTTTGAAGCCAAGAAATGGTTGAGAAGAAAACAAATTTTTCGCAATTCTGCTGCTCCAAACGCTTGACCAGAGTGGGCTAGGGAAAAAATACACATACCGTAGTAATCGGCCGAGTTTCTACTTTCAGACGCTACAGGAATTTTTGGGTTAGGACAATCCGTTCGCGAGATATGGGAGTTTGAATCCAAGAAATGGTTGAGAAGGCAAAAAATTTTTCGCAATTCTGCTGCTCCAAACGCTTAACCAGAATGGCCTAGGGAGAAAATACACATACCGTTGTAATCGGGCTAGTTTCTACTTTCAAACGCAGCAGGAATTTTTGGGTTTGGTCAATCCGTTCGCGAGATATGGGAGTTTGAAGGTAAGAAATGGTTGAGAAGACAACAAATTTTTCGCAATTCTGCTGAACCAAACGCTTAACAAGGATGGGCTAGGGAAAAAATACACATACCGTTGTAATCGGGCGAGTTTCTACTTTCAGACGCAACAGGAATTTTTGAGTTAGTTCAATCCGTTCGCGAGATATGGGAGTTTGAAGCCAAGAAATGGTTGAGAAGGCAGAAAATTTTTCGCAATTCTGCTGCTCCAAACGCTTAACCAGAATGGCCTAGGGTAAAAATACACATACCGCTGTAATCGGGCGAGTTTCTACTTTCAGACGCAACAGGAATTTTTGAGTTAGGTCAATCCGTTCGCGAGATATGGGAGTTTGAAGCCAAGAAATGGTTGAGAAGGCAAAAAATTTTTCGCAATTCTGCTGCCCCAAACGCCTAACCAGAATGGCCTAGGGAAAAAATACACATACCGTTGTAATCGGGCGAGTTTCTACTTGCAGATGCATTTGGAATTTTTGGGTTATGTCAATCCGTTCGCGAGATATGGGAGTTTGGGCCAAGAAATGGTTGAGAAGGCAAAAAATTTTTCGCAATTCTGCTGCTCCAAACGCTTAACCAGAATGGCCTAGGGAGAAAATACACATACCGTTGTAATCGGGCTAGTTTCTACTTTCAGATGCAATAGGAATTTTTGGGTGAGGTCAATCCGTTCGCGAGATATGGGAGTTTGAAGCCAAGAAATGGTTGAGAAGGCAAAAAATTTTTCGCAATTCTGCTGCTCCAAACGCTTAACCAGATTGACCTAGGGAGAAAATACACATACCGTTGTAATCGGGCTAGTTTCTACTTTCAGACGCAGCAGGAATTTTTGGGTTTGGTCAATCCGTTCGCGAGATATGGGACTTTGAAACTAAGAAATGGTTGAGAAGACAACAAATTTTTCGCAATTCTGCTGAACCAAACGCTTAACAAGAATGGGCTAGGGAAAAAATACACATACCGTTGTAATCGGGCGAGTTTCTACTTTCAGACGCAACAGGAACTTTTGAGTTAGGTCAATCCGTTCGCGAGATATGGGAGTTTGAAGCCAAGAAATGGTTGAGAAGAAAACAAATTTTTCGCAATTCTGCTGCTCCAAACGCTTGACCAGAGTGGGCTAGGGAAAAAATACACATACCGTTGTAATCGGGCGAGTTTCTACTTGCAGATGCATTTGGAATTTTTGGGTTATGTCAATCCGTTCGCGAGATATGGGAGTTTGGGCCAAGAAATGGTTGAGAAGGCAAAAAATTTTTCGCAATTCTGCTGCTCCAAACGCTTAACCAGAATGGCCTAGGGAGAAAATACACATACCGTTGTAATCGGGCTAGTTTCTACTTTCAGATGCAATAGGAATTTTTGGGTGAGGTCAATCCGTTCGCGAGATATGGGAGTTTGAAGCCAAGAAATGGTTGAGAAGGCAAAAAATTTTTCGCAATTCTGCTGCTCCAAACGCTTAACCAGAATGACCTAGGGAGAAAATACACATACCGTTGTAATCGGGCTAGTTTCTACTTTCAGACGCAGCAGGAATTTTTGGGTTTGGTCAATCCGTTCGCGAGATATGGGACTTTGAAACTAAGAAATGGTTGAGAAGACAACAAATTTTTCGCAATTCTGCTGAACCAAACGCTTAACAAGAATGGGCTAGGGAAAAAATACACATACCGTTGTAATCGGGCGAGTTTCTACTTTCAGACGCAACAGGAACTTTTGAGTTAGGTCAATCCGTTCGCGAGATATGGGAGTTTGAAGCCAAGAAATGGTTGAGAAGAAAACAAATTTTTCGCAATTCTGCTGCTCCAAATGCTTGACCAGAGTGGGCTAGGGAAAAAATACACATACCGTAGTAATCGGCCGAGTTTCTACTTTCAGACGCTACAGGAATTTTTGGGTTAGGACAATCCGTTCGCGAGATATGGGAGTTTGAATCCAAGAAATGGTTGAGAAGGCAAAAAATTTTTCGCAATTCTGCTGCTCCAAACGCTTAACCAGAATGGCCTAGGGAGAAAATACACATACCGTTGTAATCGGGCTAGTTTCTACTTTCAAACGCAGCAGGAATTTTTGGGTTTGGTCAATCCGTTCGCGAGATATGGGAGTTTGAAGGTAAGAAATGGTTGAGAAGACAACAAATTTTACGCACTTCTGCTGCTCCAAACGCTTAACCAGAATGGCCTAGAGAAAAAATACACATACCGTTGAAATCGGGCTAGTTTCTACTTTCAGATGCAACAGGAATTTTTGGGTTAGGTCAATCCGTTCGCGAGATATGGGAGTTTGAAGCTAAGAAATGGTTAAGAAGACAACAAATTTTTCGCACTTCTGCTGCTCCAAACGCTTAACCAGAATGGCCTAGGGAAAAAATACACATACCTCTGTAATCGGGCGAGTTTCTACTTTCAGACGCAACAGGAATTTCTGAGTTAGGTCAATCCGTTCGCGAGATATGGGATTTTGAAGCCAAGAAATGGTTGAGAAGGCAAAAAATTTTTCGCAATTCTGCTGCTCCAAACGCCTAACCAGAATGGCCTAGGGAAAAAATACACATACCGTTGTAATCGGGCGAGTTTCTACTTTCAGATGCAATAGGAATTTTTTGGTTAGGTCAATCCTTTCACGAGATATGGGAGTTTGAAGCCAAGAAATGGTTGAGAAGAAAACAAATCTTTCGCAATTCTGCTGCTCCAAACGCTTGACCAGAGTGGGCTAGGGAAAAAATACACATACCGTAGTAATCGGCCGAGTTTCTACTTTCAGACGCTACAGGAATTTTTGGGTTAGGTCAATCCGTTCGCGAGATATGGGAGTTTGAATCCAAGAAATGGTTGAGAAGGCAACAAATTTTTCGCAATTCTGCTGCTCCAAACGCTTAACCAGAATGGCCTAGGGAGAAAATACACATGCCGTTGTAATCGGGCTAGTTTCTACTTTCAAACGCAGCAGGAATTTTTGGGTTTGGTCAATCCGTTCGCGAGATATGGGAGTTTGAAGGTAAGAAATGGTTGAGAAGACAACAAATTTTACGCACTTCTGCTGCTCCTAACGCTTAACCAGAATGGCCTAGGGGAAAAATACACATACCGTTGTGATCGGGCGAGTTTCTACTTTCAGATGCAATAGGAATTTTTGGGTTAGGTCAATCCGTTCGCGAGATATGGGAGTTTGAAGGTAAGAAATGGTTGAGAAGACAACAAATTTTACGCACTTCTGCTGCTCCTAACGCTTAACCAGAATGGCCTAGGGGAAAAATACACATACCGTTGTGATCGGGCGAGTTTCTACTTTCAGATGCAATAGGAATTTTTGGGTTAGGTCAATCCGTTCGCGAGATATGGGAGTTTGAAGCCAAGAAATGGTTGAGAAGGTAATAAATTTTTCGCAATTCTGCTGCTCGAAACGCTTAACCAGAATGGGCTAGGGAAAAAATACACATACCGCTGTAATCGGGCGAGCTTCTACTTTCAGACACCACAGGAATTTTTGGGTTAGGTCAATCCGTTCGCGAGATATGGGAGTTTGAAGCCAAGAAATGGTTGAGAAGGCAAAAAATTTTTCGCAATTCTGCTGCTCCAAACGATTAACCAGAATGGCCTAGGGAAAAAATACACATACCGCTGTAATCGGGCGAGTTTCTACTTTCAGATGCAATAGGAATTTTTGGGATAGGTCAATCCGTTCGCGAGATATGGGAGTTTGAGCCAAGAAATGGTTGAGAAGGCAAAAAATTTTTCGCAATTCTGCTGCTTCAAACGCTTAACCAGAATGGCCTAGGGAAAAAATACACATACCGCTGTAAACGGGCGAGTTTCTACTTTCAGTCACCACAGGAATTTTTGGGTTAGGTCAATCCGTTCGCGAGATATGGGAGTTTGAAGCCAAGAAATGGTTGAGAAGGTAATAAATTTTTCGCAATTCTGCTGCTCCAAACGCTTAACCAGAATGGCCTAGGGAGAAAATACACATGCCGTTGTAATCGGGCTAGTTTCTACTTTCAAACGCAGCAGGAATTTTTGGGTTTGGTCAATCCGTTCGCGAGATATGGGAGTTTGAAGGTAAGAAATGGTTGAGAAGACAACAAATTTTACGCACTTCTGCTGCTCCTAACGCTTAACCAGAATGGCCTAGGGGAAAAATACACATACCGTTGTAATCGGGCGAGTTTCTACTTTCAGATGCAACAGGAATTTTTGGGTTAGGTCAATCCGTTCGCGAGATATGGGAGTTTGAAGCTAAGAAATGGTTGAGAAGACAACAAATTTTTCGCACTTCTGCTGCTCCAAACGCTTAACCAGAATGGCCTAGGGAAAAAATACACATACCGTTGTGATCGGGCGAGTTTCTACTTTCAGATGCAATAGGAATTTTTGGGTTAGGTCAATCCGTTCGCGAGATATGGGAGTTTGAAGCCAAGAAATGGTTGAGAAGGTAATAAATTTTTCGCAATTCTGCTGCTCGAAACGCTTAACCAGAATGGGCTAGGGAAAAAATACACATACCTCTGTAATCGGGCGAGTTTCTACTTTCAGACGCAACAGGAATTTCTGAGTTAGGTCAATCCGTTCGCGAGATATGGGATTTTGAAGCCAAGAAATGGTTGAGAAGGCAAAAAATTTTTCGCAATTCTGCTGCTCCAAAAGCCTAACCAGAATGGCCTAGGGAAAAAATACACATACCGTTGTAATCGGGCGAGTTTCTACTTTCAGATGCAATAGGAATTTTTTGGTTAGGTCAATCCTTTCACGAGATATGGGAGTTTGAAGCCAAGAAATGGTTGAGAAGAAAACAAATCTTTCGCAATTCTGCTGCTCCAAACGCTTGACCAGAGTGGGCTAGGGAAAAAATACACATACCGTAGTAATCGGCCGAGTTTCTACTTTCAGACGCTACAGGAATTTTTGGGTTAGGTCAATCCGTTCGCGAGATATGGGAGTTTGAATCCAAGAAATGGTTGAGAAGGCAACAAATTTTTCGCAATTCTGCTGCTCCAAACGCTTAACCAGAATGGCCTAGGGAGAAAATACACATGCCGTTGTAATCGGGCTAGTTTCTACTTTCAAACGCAGCAGGAATTTTTGGGTTTGGTCAATCCGTTCGCGAGATATGGGAGTTTGAAGGTAAGAAATGGTTGAGAAGACAACAAATTTTACGCACTTCTGCTGCTCCTAACGCTTAACCAGAATGGCCTAGGGGAAAAATACACATACCGTTGTAATCGGGCGAGTTTCTACTTTCAGATGCAACAGGAATTTTTGGGTTAGGTCAATACGTTCGCGAGATATGGGAGTTTGAAGCTAAGAAATGGTTGAGAAGACAACAAATTTTTCGCACTTCTGCTGCTCCAAACGCTTAACCAGAATGGCCTAGGGAAAAAATACACATACCGTTGTGATCGGGCGAGTTTCTACTTTCAGATGCAATAGGAATTTTTGGGTTAGGTCAATCCGTTCGCGAGATATGGGAGTTTGAAGCCAAGAAATGGTTGAGAAGGTAATAAATTTTTCGCAATTCTGCTGCTCGAAACGCTTAACCAGAATGGGCTAGGGAAAAAATACACATACCGCTGTAATCGGGCGAGCTTCTACTTTCAGACACCACAGGAATTTTTGGGTTAGGTCAATCCGTTCGCGAGATATGGGAGTTTGAAGCCAAGAAATGGTTGAGAAGGCAAAAAATTTTTCGCAATTCTGCTGCTCCAAACGATTAACCAGAATGGCCTAGGGAAAAAATACACATACCGCTGTAATCGGGCGAGTTTCTACTTTCAGATGCAATAGGAATTTTTGGGATAGGTCAATCCGTTCGCGAGATATGGGAGTTTGAAGCCAAGAAATGGTTGAGAAGGCAAAAAATTTTTCGCAATTCTGCTGCTTCAAACGCTTAACCAGAATGGCCTAGGGAAAAAATACACATACCGCTGTAAACGGGCGAGTTTCTACTTTCAGTCACCACAGGAATTTTTGGGTTAGGTCAATCCGTTCGCGAGATATGGGAGTTTGAAGCCAAGAAATGGTTGAGAAGGCAAAAAATTTTTCGCAATTCTGCTGCTCCAAACGATTAACCAGAATGGCCTAGGGATAAAATACACACACCGTTGTAATCGGGCGAGTTTCTACTTTCAGGTGCAATAGGAATTTTTGGGTTAGGTCAATCCGTTCGCGAGATATGGGAGTTCGAAGCTAAGAAATGGTTGAGAAGACAACAAATTTTTTGCAATTCTGCTGCTCCAAACGCTTAACCAGAATGGCCTAGGGAGAAAATACACATACCGTTGTAATCGGGCTAGTTTCTACTTTCAGATGCAATAGGAATTTTTGGGTGAGGTCAATCCGTTCGCGAGATATGGGAGTTTGAAGCCAAGAAATGGTTGAGAAGACAACAAATTTTTCGCACTTCTGCTGCTCCAAGCGCTTAACCAGAATGGCCTAGGGAAAAAATACACATGCCGTTGTAATCGGGCGGGTTTCTACTTTCAGATGCAATAGGAATTTTTGGGTTAGGTTAATCCGTTCGCGAGATAAGGGAGTTTGAAGCTAAGAAATGGTTGAGAAGACAACAAATTTTTCGCAATTCTGCTGCTCCAAACGCTTAACCAGAATGGGCTAGGGAAAAAATACACATACCGTTGTAATCGGGCGAGTTTGTACTTTCAGATGCAACACGAATTTTTGGGTTAGGTCAATCCGTTCGCGAGATATGGGAGTTTGAATCTAAGAAATGGTTGAGATGACAACAAATTTTTTCGCAATTCTGCTGCTCCAAACGCTTAACCAGAATGGCCTAGGGAAAAAATACACATACCGTTGTAATCGGGCGAGTTTCTACTTTCAGATGCAATTGGAATTTTTGGGTTAGGTAAATCCGATCACGAGATATGGGAGTTTGAGCCAAGAAATGGTTGAGAAGGCAAAAAATTCTTCGCAATTCTGCTGCTCCAAACGCTTAACCAGAATGGCCTAGGGAGAAAATACACATACCGTTGTAATCGGGCTAGTTTCAACTTTCAGATGCAATAGGAATTTTTAGGTGAGGTCAATCCGTTCGCGAGATATGGGAGTTTGAAGCCAAGAAATGGTTGAGAAGACAACAAATTTTTCGCACTTCTGCTGCTCCAAACGCTTAACCAGAATGGCCTAGGGAAAAAGTACACATACCGTTGTAATCGGGCGAGTTTGTACTTTCAGATGCAACAGGAATGTTTGGGTTAGGTCAATCCGTTCGCGAGATATGGGAGTTTGACTCTAAGAAATGGTTGAGATGACAACAAATTTTATCGCAATTCTGCTGCTCCAAACGCTTAACCAGAATGGCCTAGGGAAAAAATACACACACCGTTGTAATCGGGCGAGTTTGTACTTTCAGACGCAGCAGGAATTTGTGGGTTTGGTCAATCCATTCGCGAGATATGGGACTTTGAAACAAAGAAATGGTTGAGAAGACAACAAATTTTTCGCAATTCTGCTGAACCAAACGCTTAACAAGAATGGGCTAGGGAAAAAATACACATACCGTTGTAATCGGGCGAGTTTCTACTTTCAGATGCAACAGGAATTTTTGGGTTAGGTCAATCCGTTCGCAAGATATGGGAGTTTGAAGCTAAGAAATGGTTGAGAAGACAACAAATTTTTCGCAATTCTGCTGCTCCAAACGCTTAACCAGAATGGCCTAGGGAAAAAATACACATACCGTTGTAATCGGGCGAGTTTCTACTTTCAGATGCAATTGGAATTTTTGGGTTAGGTCAATCCGATCGCGAGATATGGAAGTTTGGGCCAAGAAATGGTTGAGAAGGCAAAAAATTTTTCGCAATTCTGCTGCTCCAAACGCTTAACCAGAATGGCCTAGGGATAAAATACACACACCGTTGTAATCGGGCGAGTTTCTACTTTCAGGTGCAATAGGAATTTTTGGGTTAGGTCAATCCGTTCGCGAGATATGGGAGTTCGAAGCTAAGAAATGGTTGAGAAGACAACAAATTTTTCGCAATTCTGCTGCTCCAAACGCTTAACCAGAATGGCCTAGGGAAAAAATACACATACCGTTGTAATCCGGCGAGTTTCTACTTTCAGATGCAATTGGAATTTTTGGGTTAGGTCAATCCGTTCGTGAGATATGGGAGTTTGAGCCAAGAAATGGTTGAGAAGGCAAAAAATTTTTCGCAATTCTGCTGCTCCAAACGCTTAACCAGAATGGCCTAGGGAGAAAATACACATACCGTTGTAATCGGGCTAGTTTCTACTTTCAGATGCAATAGGAATTTTTGGGTGAGGTCAATCCGTTCGCGAGATATGGGAGTTTGAAGCCAAGAAATGGTTGAGAAGGCAAAAAATTTTTCGCAATTCTGCTGCTCCAGACGCTTAACCAGAATTGCCTAGGGAAAAAATACACACACCGTTGTAATCGGGCGAGTTTCTACTTTCAGATGCAATAGGAATTTTTGGGTTAGGTCAAACCGTTCGCGAGGTATGGGAGTTTGAAGCCAAGAAATGGTTGAGAAGGCAAAAAATTTTTCGCAATTCTGCTGCTCCAAACGCTTAACCAGAATTGCCTAGGGAAAAAATACACATACCGTTGTAATCGGGCTAGTTTCTACTTTCAGATGCAATAGGAATTTTTGGGTGAGGTCAATCCGTTCGCGAGATATGGGAGTTTGAAGCCAAGAAATGGTTGAGAAATCAAAAAATTTTTCGCAATTCTGCTGCTCCGAACGCTTAACCAGAATGGCCTAGGGAGAAAATACACATACCGTTGTAATCGTGCTAGTTTCTACTTTCAGACGCAGCAGGAATTTGTGGGTTTGGTCAATCCATTCGCGAGATATGGGACTTTGAAGCTATGAAATGGTTGAGAAGACAACAAATTTTTCGCAATTCTGCTGCTCCAAACGCTTAACCAGAATGGCCTAGGGAAAAAATTCACATACCGTTGTTATCGGGCGAGTTTCTACTTTCAGATGCAATTGGAATTTTTGGGTTAGGTCAATCCGTTCGCGAGATATGGGAGTTTGGGCCAAGAAATGGTTGAGAAGGCAAAAAATTTTTAGCAATTCTGCTGCTCCAAACGCTTAACCAGAATGGCCTAGGGAAAAAATACACACACCGTTGTAATCGGGCGAGTTTCTACTTTCAGATGCAATAGGAATTTTTGGGTTAGGTCAATCCGTTCGCGAGATATGGGAGTTTGAAGCCAAGAAATGGTTGAGAAGACAACAAATTTTTCGCACTTCTGCTGCTCCAAACGCTTAACCAGAATGGCCTAGGGAAAAAATACACATACCGTTGTAATCGGGCGAGTTTGTACTTTCAGATGCAACAGGAATGTTTGGGTTAGGTCAATCCGTTCGCGAGATATGGGAGTTTGAATCTAAGAAATGGTTGAGATGACAACAAATTTTATCGCAATTCTGCTGCTCCAAACGCTTAACCAGAATGGCCTAGGGAAAAAATACACATACCGTTGTAATCGGGCGAGTTTCTACTTTCAGATGCAATAGGAATTTTTTGGTTACGTCAATCCTTTCGCGAGATATGGGAGTTTGAAGCCAAGAAATGGTTGAGAAGAAAACAAATTTTTCGCAATTCTGCTGCTCCAAACGCTTGACCAGAGTGGGCTAGGGAAAAAATACACATACCGTAGTAATCGGCCGAGTTTGTACTTTCAGACGCTACAGGAATTTTTGGGTTAGAACAATCCGTTCGCGAGATATGGGAGTTTGAATCCAAGAAATGGTTGAGGAGGCAAAAAATTTTTCGCAATTCTGCTTCTCCAAACGCTTAACCAGAATGGCCTAGGGAGAAAATACACATACCGTTGTACTCGGGCTAGTTTCTACTTTCAAACGCAGCAGGAATTTTTGGGTTTGGTCAATCCGTTCGCGAGATATGGGAGTTTGAAGGTAAGAAATGGTTGAGAAGACAACAAATTTTTCGCAATTCTGCTGCTCCAAACGCTTAACCAGAATGGGCTAGGGAAAAAATACACATACCGCTGTAATCGGGCGAGTTTCTACTTTCAGACACAACAGGAATTTTTGGGTTAGGTCAATCCGTTCGCGAGATATGGGAGTTTGAAGCCAAGAAATGGTTGAGAAGACAACAAATTTTTCGCAATTCTGCTGCTCCAAACGCTTAACCAGAATGGCCTAGGGAGAAAATACACATACCGCTGTAATCGGGCTAGTTTCTACTTTCAGATGCAATAGGAATTTTTGGGTTAGGTCAATCCGTTCGCGAGATATGGGAGTTTGAAGCCAAGAAATGGTTGAGAAGGCAAAAAATTTTTCGCAATTCTGCTGCTCCAAACGCTTAACCAGAATGGCCTAGGGAAAAAATACACACACCGTTGTAATCGGGCGAGTTTCTACTTTCAGATGCAATAGGAATTTTTGGGTTAGGTCAATCCGTTCGCGAGATATGGGAGTTTGAAGCCAAGAAATGTTTGAGAAGGCAAAAAATTTTTCGCAATTCTGCTGCTCCAAACGCTTAACCAGAATGGCCTAGGGAGAAAATACACATACCGCTGTAATCGGGCTAGTTTCTACTTTCAGATGCAATAGGACTTTTTGGGTTAGGTCAATCCGTTCGCGAGATATGGGAGTTTGAAGCCAAGAAATGGTTGAGAAGGCAAAAAATTTTTCGCAATTCTGCTGCTCCAAACGCTTAACCAGAATGGCCTAGGGAAAAAAGACACACACCGTTGTAATCGGGCGAGTTTCTACTTTCAGATGCAATAGGAATTTTTGGGTTAGGTCAATCCGTTTGCGGGATATGGGAGTTTGAAGCCAAGAAATGGTTGAGAAGACAACAAATTTTTCGCAATTCTGCTGCCCCAAACGCCTAACCAGAATGGCCTAGGGAAAAAATACACATACCGTTGTAATCGGGCGAGTTTCTACTTGCAGATGCATTTGGAATTTTTGGGTTAGGTCAATCCGTTCGCGAGATATGGGAGTTTGGGCCAAGAAATGGTTGAGAAGGCAAAAAATTTTTCGCAATTCTGCTGCTCCAAACGCTTAACCAGAATGGCCTAGGGAGAAAATACACATACCGTTGTAATCGGGCTAGTTTCTACTTTCAGATGCAATAGGAATTTTTGGGTGAGGTCAATCCGTTCGCGAGATATGGGAGTTTGAAGCCAAGAAATGGTTGAGAAGGCAAAAAATTTTTCGCAATTCTGCTGCTCCAAACGCATAACCAGAATGACCTAGGGAGAAAATACACATACCGTTGTAATCGGGCTAGTTTCTACTTTCAGACGCAGCAGGAATTTTTGGGTTTGGTCAATCCGTTCGCGAGATATGGGACTTTGAAACTAAGAAATGGTTGAGAAGACAACAAATTTTTCGCAATTCTGCTGAACCAAACGCTTAACAAGAATGGGCTAGGGAAAAAATACACATACCGTTGTAATCGGGCGAGTTTCTACTTTCAGACGCAACAGGAACTTTTGAGTTAGGTCAATCCGTTCGCGAGATATGGGAGTTTGAAGCCAAGAAATGGTTGAGAAGAAAACAAATTTTTCGCAATTCTGCTGCTCCAAACGCTTGACCAGAGTGGGCTAGGGAAAAAATACACATACCGTAGTAATCGGCCGAGTTTCTACTTTCAGACGCTACAGGAATTTTTGGGTTAGGACAATCCGTTCGCGAGATATGGGAGTTTGAATCCAAGAAATGGTTGAGAAGGCAAAAAATTTTTCGCAATTCTGCTGCTCCAAACGCTTAACCAGAATGGCCTAGGGAGAAAATACACATACCGTTGTAATCGGGCTAGTTTCTACTTTCAAACGCAGCAGGAATTTTTGGGTTTGGTCAATCCGTTCGCGAGATATGGGAGTTTGAAGGTAAGAAATGGTTGAGAAGACAACAAATTTTACGCACTTCTGCTGCTCCAAACGCTTAACCAGAATGGCCTAGAGAAAAAATACACATACCCTTGAAATCGGGCGAGTTTCTACTTTCAGATGCAACAGGAATTTTTGGGTTAGGTCAATCCGTTCGCGAGATATGGGAGTTTGAAGCTAAGAAATGGTTAAGAAGACAACAAATTTTTCGCACTTCTGCTGCTCCAAACGCTTAACCAGAATGGCCTAGGGAAAAAATACACATACCGTTGTGATCGGGCGAGTTTCTACTTTCAGATTCAATAGGAATTTTTGGGTTAGGTCAATCCGTTCGCGAGATATGGGAGTTTGAAGCCAAGAAATGGTTGAGAAGGTAATAAATTTTTCGCAACTCTGCTGCTCGAAACGCTTAACCAGAATGGGCTAGGGAAAAAATACACATACCGCTGTAATCGGGCGAGCTTCTACTTTCAGACACCACAGGAATTTTTGGGTTAGGTCAATCCGTTCGCGAGATATGGGAGTTTGAAACCAAGAAATGGTTGAGAAGGCAAAAAATTTTTCGCAATTCTGCTGCTCCAAACGATTAACCAGAATGGCCTAGGGAAAAAATACACATACCGCTGTAATCGGGCGAGTTTCTACTTTCAGATGCAATAGGAATTTTTGGGTTAGGTCAATCCGTTCGCGAGATATGGGAGTTTGAAGCCAAGAAATGGTTGAGAAGGCAAAAAATTTTTCGCAATTCTGCTGCTTCAAACGCTTAACCAGAATGGCCTAGGGAAAAAATACACATACCGCTGTAAACGGGCGAGTTTCTACTTTCAGACACCACAGGAATTTTTGGGTTAGGTCAATCCGTTCGCGAGATATGGGAGTTTGAAGCCAAGAAATGGTTGAGAAGGCAAAAAATTTTTCGCAATTCTGCTGCTCCAAACGATTAACCAGAATGGCCTAGGGAAAAAATACACATACCGCTGTAATCGGGCGAGTTTCTACTTTCAGATGCAATAGGAATTTTTGGTTTAGGTCAATCCGTTCGCGAGATATGGGAGTTTGAGCCAAGAAATGGTTGAGAAGATAAAAAATTTTTCGCAATTCTGCTGCTCCAAACGCTTAACCAGAATGGCCTAGGGAGAAAATACACATACCGTTGTAATCGGGCTAGTTTCTACTTTCAGATGCAATAGGAATTTTTGGGTGAGGTCAATCCGTTCGCGAGATATGGGAGTTTGAAGCCAAGAAATGGTTGAGAAGACAACAAATTTTTCGCACTTCTGCTGCTCCAAGCGCTTAACCAGAATGGCCTAGGGAAAAAATACACATACCGTTGTAATCGGGCGGGTTTCTACTTTCAGATGCAATAGGAATTTTTGGGTTAGGTTAATCCGTTCGCGAGATAAGGGAGTTTGAAGCTAAGAAATGGTTGAGAAGACAACAAATTTTTCGCAATTCTGCTGCTCCAAACGCTTAACCAGAATGGGCTAGGGAAAAAATACACATACCGTTGTAATCGGGCGAGTTTGTACTTTCAGATGCAACACGAATTTTTGGGTTAGGTCAATCCGTTCGCGAGATATGGGAGTTTGAATCTAAGAAATGGTTGAGATGACAACAAATTTTTTCGCAATTCTGCTGCTCCAAACGCTTAACCAGAATGGCCTAGGGAAAAAATACACATACCGTTGTAATCGGGCGAGTTTCTACTTTCAGATGCAATTGGAATTTTTGGGTTAGGTAAATCCGATCATGAGATATGGGAGTTTGAGCCAAGAAATGGTTGAGAAGGCAAAAAATTTTTCGCAATTCTGCTGCTCCAAACGCTTAACCAGAATGGCCTAGGGAGAAAATACACATTCCGTTGTAATCGGGCTAGTTTCAACTTTCAGATGCAATAGGAATTTTTGGGTGAGGTCAATCCGTTCGCGAGATATGGGAGTTTGAAGCCAAGAAATGGTTGAGAAGACAACAAATTTTTCGCACTTCTGCTGCTCCAAACGCTTAACCAGAATGGCCTAGGGAAAAAATACACATACCGTTGTAATCGGGCGAGTTTGTACTTTCAGATGCAACAGGAATGTTTGGGTTAGGTCAATCCGTTCGCGAGATATGGGAGTTTGAATCTAAGAAATGGTTGAGATGACAACAAATTTTATCGCAATTCTGCTGCTCCAAACGCTTAACCAGAATGGCCTAGGGAAAAAATACACACACCATTGTAATCGGGCGAGTTTGTACTTTCAGACGCAGCAGGAATTTGTGGGTTTGGTCAATCCATTCGCGAGATATGGGACTTTGAAGCTAAGAAATGGTTGAGAAGACAACAAATTTTTCGCAATTCTGCTGAACCAAACGCTTAACAAGAATGGGCTAGGGAAAAAATACACATACCGTTGTAATCGGGCGAGTTTCTACTTTCAGATGCAACATGAATTTTTGGGTTAGGTCAATCCGTTCGCAAGATATGGGAGTTTGAAGCTAAGAAATGGTTGAGAAGACAACAAATTTTTCGCAATTCTGCTGCTCCAAACGCTTAACCAGAATGGCCTAGGGAAAAAATACAAATACCGTTGTAATCGGGCGAGTTTCTACTTTCAGATGCAATTGGAATTTTTGGGTTAGGTCAATCCGTTCGCGAGATATGGAAGTTTGGGCCAAGAAATGGTTGAGAAGGCAAAAAATTTTTCGCAATTCTGCTGCTCCAAACGCTTAACCAGAATGGCCTAGGGATAAAATACACACACCGTTGTAATCGGGCGAGTTTCTACTTTCAGGTGCAATAGGAATTTTTGGGTTAGGTCAATCCGTTCGCGAGATATGGGAGTTCGAAGCTAAGAAATGGTTGAGAAGACAACAAATTTTTCGCAATTCTGCTGCTCCAAACGCTTAACCAGAATGGCCTAGGGAAAAAATACACATACCGTTGTAATCCGGCGAGTTTCTACTTTCAGATGCAATTGGAATTTTTGGGTTAGGTCAATCCGTTCGTGAGATATGGGAGTTTGAGCCAAGAAATGGTTGAGAAGGCAAAAAATTTTTCGCAATTCTGCTGCTCCAAACGCTTAACCAGAATGGCCTAGGGAGAAAATACACATACCGTTGTAATCGGGCTAGATTCTACTTTCAGATGCAATAGGAATTTTTGGGTGAGGTCAATCCGTTCGCGAGATATGGGAGTTTGAAGCCAAGAAATGGTTGAGAAGGCAAAAAATTTTTCGCAATTCTGCTGCTCCAGACGCTTAACCAGAATTGCCTAGGGAAAAAATACACACACCGTTGTAATCGGGCGAGTTTCTACTTTCAGATGCAATAGGAATTTTTGGGTTAGGTCAATCCGTTCGCGAGGTATGGGAGTTTGAAGCCAAGAAATGGTTGAGAAGGCAAAAAATTTTTCGCAATTCTGCTGCTCCAAACGCTTAACCAGAATTGCCTAGGGAAAAAATACACGTACCTCTGTAATCGGGCGAGTTTCTACTTTCAGATGCAATTGGAATTTTTGGGTTAGGTCAATCCGTTCGCGAGATATGGGAGTTTGAGCCAAGAAATGGTTGAGAAGGCAAAAAATTTTTCGCAATTCTGCTGCTCCAAACGCTTAATCAGAATGGCCTAGGGAGAAAATACACATACCGTTGTAATCGGGCTAGTTTCTACTTTCAGATGCAATAGGAATTTTTGGGTGAGGTCAATCCGTTCGCGAGATATGGGTGTTTGAAGCCAAGAAATGGTTGAGAAGGCAAAAAATTTTTCGCAATTCTGCTGCTCCGAACGCTTAACCAGAATGGCCTAGGGAGAAAATACACATACCGTTGTAATCGGGCTAGTTTCTACATTCAGACGCAGCAGGAATTTGTGGGTTTGGTCAATCCATTCGCGAGATATGGGACTTTGAAACTAAGAAATGGTTGAGAAGACAACAAATTTTTCGCAATTCTTCTGCTCCAAACGCTTAACAGGAATGGCCTAGGGAGAAAATACACATACCGTTGTAATCGGGCGAGTTTGTACTTTCAGACGCAGCAGGAATTTGTGGGTTTGGTCAATCCATTCGCGAGATATGGGACTTTGAAACTAAGAAATGGTTGAGAAGACAACAAATTTTTCGCAATTCTGCTGAACCAAACGCTTAACAAGAATGGGCTAGGGAAAAAATACACATACCGTTGTAATCGGGCGAGTTTCTGCTTTCAGATGCAACAGGAATTTTTGGGTTAGGTCAATCCGTTCGCAAGATATGGGAGTTTGAAGCTAAGAAATGGTTGAGAAGACAACAAATTTTTCGCAATTCTGCTGCTCCAAACGCTTAACCAGAATGGCCTAGGGAAAAAATACACATACCGTTGTAATCGGGCGAGTTTCTACCTTCAGATGCAATTGGAATTTTTGGGTTAGGTCAATCCGATCGCGATATATGGGAGTTCGAAGCTAAGAAATGGTTGAGAAGACAACAAATTTTTCGCAATTCTGCTGCTCCAAACGCTTAACCAGAACGGCCTAGGGAAAAAATACACATACCGCTGTAATCGGGCGAGTTTCTACTTTCAGATGCAATAGGAATTTTTGGGTTAGGTCAATCCATTCGCGAGATATGGGAGTTTGAAGCCAAGAAATGGTTGAGGTGACAACAAATTTTTTCGCAATTCTTCTGCTCCAAACGCTTAACAGGAATTGCCTAGGGAAAAAATACACATACCGTTGTAATCGGGCGAGTTTGTACTTTCAGACGCAGCAGGAATTTGTGGGTTTGGTCAATCCATTCGCGAGATATGGGACTTTGAAACTAAGAAATGGTTGAGAAGACAACAAATTTTTCGCAATTCTGCTGAACCAAACGCTTAACAAGAATGGGCTAGGGAAAAAATACACATACCGTTGTAATCGGGCGAGTTTCTACTTTCAGATGCAATTGGAATTTTTGGGTTAGGTCAATCCGTTCGCGAGATATGGAAGTTTGGGCCAAGAAATTGTTGAGAAGGCAACAAATTTTTCGCAATACTGCTGCTCCAAACGCTTAACCAGAATGGCCTAGGGATAAAATACACACACCGTTGTAATCGGGCGAGTTTCTACTTTCAGGTGCAATAGGAATTTTTGGGTTAGGTCAATCCGTTCGCGAGATATGGGAGTTCGAAGCTAAGAAATGGTTGAGAAGACAACAAATTTTTCGCAATTCTGCTGCTCCAAACGCTTAACCAGAATGGCCTAGGGAAAAAATACACATACCGTTGTAATCCGGCGAGTTTCTACTTTCAGATGCAATTGGAATTTTTGGGTTAGGTCAATCCGTTCGTGAGATATGGGAGTTTGAGCCAAGAAATGGTTGAGAAGGCAAAAAATTTTTCGCAATTCTGCTGCTCCAAACGCTTAACCAGAATGGCCTAGGGAGAAAATACACATACCGTTGTAATCGGGCTCGATTCTACTTTCAGATGCAATAGGAATTTTTGGGTGAGGTCAATCCGTTCGCGAGATATGGGAGTTTGAAGCCAAGAAATGGTTGAGAAGGCAAAAAATTTTTCGCAATTCTGCTGCTCCAGACGCTTAACCAGAATTGCCTAGGGAAAAAATACACACACCGTTGTAATCGGGCGAGTTTCTACTTTCAGATGCAATAGGAATTTTTGGGTTAGGTCAATCCGTTCGCGAGGTATGGGAGTTTGAAGCCAAGAAATGGTTGAGAAGGCAAAAAATTTTTCGCAATTCTGCTGCTCCAAACGCTTAACCAGAATTGCCTAGGGAAAAAATACACGTACCTCTGTAATCGGGCGAGTTTCTACTTTCAGATGCAATTGGAATTTTTGGGTTAGGTCAATCCGTTCGCGAGATATGGGAGTTTGAGCCAAGAAATGGTTGAGAAGGCAAAAAATTTTTCGCAATTCTGCTGCTCCAAACGCTTAATCAGAATGGCCTAGGGAGAAAATACACATACCGTTGTAATCGGGCTAGTTTCTACTTTCAGATGCAATAGGAATTTTTGGGTGAGGTCAATCCGTTCGCGAGATATGGGTGTTTGAAGCAAAGAAATGGTTGAGAAGGCAAAAAATTTTTCGCAATTCTGCTGCTCCGAACGCTTAACCAGAATGGCCTAGGGAGAAAATACACATACCGTTGTAATCGGGCTAGTTTCTACATTCAGACGCAGCAGGAATTTGTGGGTTTGGTCAATCCATTCGCGAGATATGGGACTTTGAAACTAAGAAATGGTTGAGAAGACAACAAATTTTTCGCACTTCTGCTGCTCCAAACGCTTAACCAGAATGGCCTAGGGAAAAAATACACATACCGTTGTAATCGGGCGAGTTTGTACTTTCAGATGCAACAGGAATGTTTGGGTTAGGTCAATCCATTCGCGAGATATGGGACTTTGAAACTAAGAAATGGTTGAGAAGACAACAAATTTTTCGCAATTCTGCTGAACCAAACGCTTAACAAGAATGGGCTAGGGAAAAAATACACATACCGTTGTAATCGGGCGAGTTTCTGCTTTCAGATGCAACAGGAATTTTTGGGTTAGGTCAATCCGTTCGCAAGATATGGGAGTTTGAAGCTAAGAAATGGTTGAGAAGACAACAAATTTTTCGCAATTCTGCTGCTCCAAACGCTTAACCAGAATGGCCTAGGGAAAAAATACACATACCGTTGTAATCGGGCGAGTTTCTACCTTCAGATGCAATTGGAATTTTTGGGTTAGGTCAATCCATTCGCGAGATATGGGAGTTTGAAGCCAAGATATGGTTGAGGTGACAACAAATTTTTTCGCAATTCTTCTGCTCCAAACGCTTAACAGGAATTGCCTAGGGAAAAAATACACATACCGTTGTAATCGGGCGAGTTTGTACTTTCAGACGCAGCAGGAATTTGTGGGTTTGGTCAATCCATTCGCGAGATATGGGACTTTGAAACTAAGAAATGGTTGAGAAGACAACAAATTTTTCGCAATTCTGCTGAACCAAACGCTTAACAAGAATGGGCTAGGGAAAAAATACACATACCGTTGTAATCGGGCGAGTTTCTGCTTTCAGATGCAACAGGAATTTTTGGGTTAGGTCAATCCGTTCGCAAGATATGGGAGTTTGAAGCTAAGAAATGGTTGAGAAGACAACAAATTTTTCGCAATTCTGCTGCTCCAAACGCTTAACCAGAATGGCCTAGGGAAAAAATACACATACCGTTGTAATCGGGCGAGTTTCTACTTTCAGATGCAATTGGAATTTTTGGGTTAGGTCAATCCGTTCGCGAGATATGGAAGTTTGGGCCAAGAAATTGTTGAGAAGGCAACAAATTTTTCGCAATACTGCTGCTCCAAACGCTTAACCAGAATGGCCTAGGGATAAAATACACACACCGTTGTAATCGGGCGAGTTTCTACTTTCAGGTGCAATAGGAATTTTTGGGTTAGGTCAATCCGTTCGCGATATATGGGAGTTCGAAGCTAAGAAATGGTTGAGAAGACAACAAATTTTTCGCAATTCTGCTGCTCCAAACGCTTAACCAGAATGGCCTAGGGAAAAAATACACATACCGTTGTAATCCGGCGAGTTTCTACTTTCAGATGCAATTGGAATTTTTGGGTTAGGTCAATCCGTTCGTGAGATATGGGAGTTTGAGCCAAGAAATGGTTGAGAAGGCAAAAAATTTTTCGCAATTCTGCTGCTCCAAACGCTTAACCAGAATGGCCTAGGGATAAAATACACACACCGTTGTAATCGGGCGAGTTTCTACTTTCAGGTGCAATAGGAATTTTTGGGTTAGGTCAATCCGTTCGCGATGTATGGGAGTTCGAAGCTAAGAAATGGTTGAGAAGACAACAAATTTTTCGCAATTCTGCTGCTCCAAACGCTTAACCAGAATGGCCTAGGGAAAAAATACACATACCGTTGTAATCGGGCGAGTTTCTACCTTCAGATGCAATTGGAATTTTTGGGTTAGGTCAATCCGATCGCGAGATATGGGAGTTTGAGCCAAGAAATGGTTGAGAACGCAAAAAATTTTTCGCAATTCTGCTGCTCCAAACGCTTAACCAGAAGGGCCTAGGGAAAAAATACACATACCGCTGTAATCGGGCGAGTTTCTACTTTCAGATGCAATAGGAATTTTTGGGTTAGGTCAATCCATTCGCGAGATATGGGAGTTTGAAGCCAAGAAATGGTTGAGGTGACAACAAATTTTTTCGCAATTCTTCTGCTCCAAACGCTTAACAGGAATGGCCTAGGGAAAAAATACACATACCGTTGTAATCGGGCGAGTTTGTACTTTCAGACGCAGCAGGAATTTGTGGGTTTGGTCAATCCATTCGCGAGATATGGGACTTTGAAACTAAGAAATGGTTGAGAAGACAACAAATTTTTCGCAATTCTGCTGAACCAAACGCTTAACAAGAATGGGCTAGGGAAAAAATACACATACCGTTGTAATCGGGCGAGTTTCTGCTTTCAGATGCAACAGGAATTTTTGGGTTAGGTCAATCCGTTCGCAAGATATGGGAGTTTGAAGCTAAGAAATGGTTGAGAAGACAACAAATTTTTCGCAATTCTGCTGCTCCAAACGCTTAACCAGAATGGCCTAGGGAAAAAATACACATACCGTTGTAATCGGGCGAGTTTCTACTTTCAGATGCAATTGGAATTTTTGGGTTAGGTCAATCCGTTCGCGAGATATGGAAGTTTGGGCCAAGAAATGGTTGAGAAGGCAACAAATTTTTCGCAATTCTGCTGCTCCAAACGCTTAACCAGAATGGCCTAGGGATAAAATACACACTCCGTTGTAATCGGGCGAGTTTCTACTTTCAGGTGCAATAGGAATTTTTGGGTTAGGTCAATCCGTTCGCGATATATGGGAGTTCGAAGCTAAGAAATGGTTGAGAAGACAACAAATTTTTCGCAATTCTGCTGCTCCAAACGCTTAACCAGAATGGCCTAGGGAAAAAATACACATACCGTTGTAATCCGGCGAGTTTCTACTTTCAGATGCAATTGTAATTTTTGGGTTAGGTCAATCCGTTCGTGAGATATGGGAGTTTGAGCCAAGAAATGGTTGAGAAGGCAAAAAATTTTTCGCAATTCTGCTGCTCCAAACGCTTAACCAGAATGGCCTAGGGAGAAAATACACATACCGTTGTAATCGGGCTAGTTTCTACTTTCAGATGCAATAGGAATTTTTGGGTTAGGTCAATCCGTTCGCGAGATATGGGAGTTTGAAGCCAAGAAATGGTTGAGAAGGCAAAAAATTTTTCGCAATTCTGCTGCTCCAGACGCTTAACCAGAATTGCCTAGGGAAAAAATACACACACCGTTGTAATCGGGCGAGTTTCTACTTTCAGATGCAATAGGAATTTTTGGGTTAGGTCAATCCGTTCGCGAGGTATGGGAGTTTGAAGCCAAGAAATGGTTGAGAAGGCAAAAAATTTTTCGCAATTCTGCTGCTCCAAACGCTTAACCAGAATTGCCTAGGGAAAAAATACACATACCTCTGTAATCGGGCGAGTTTCTACTTTCAGATGCAATTGGAATTTTTGGGTTAGGTCAATCCGTTCGCGAGATATGGGAGTTTGAGCTAAGAAATGGTTGAGAAGGCAAAAAATTTTTCGCAATTCTGCTGCTCCAAACGCTTAATCAGAATGGCCTAGGGAGAAAATACACATACCGTTGTAATCGGGCTAGTTTCTACTTTCAGATGCAACAGGAATTTTTGGGTGAGGTCAATCCGTTCGCGAGATATGGGAGTTTGAAGCCAAGAAATGGTTGAGAAGGCAAAAAATTTTTCGCAATTCTGCTGCTCCGAACGCTTAACCAGAATGGCCTAGGGAGAAAATACACATACCGTTGTAATCGGGCTAGTTTCTACTTTCAGACGCAGCAGGAATTTGTGGGTTTGGTCAATCCATTCGCGAGATATGGGACTTTGAAACTAAGAAATGGTTGAGAAGACAACAAATTTTTCGCAATTCTGCTGCTCCAAACGCTTAACCAGAATGGCCTAGGGAAAAAATTCACATACCTCTGTAATCGGGCGAGTTTCTACTTTCAGATGCAATTGGAATTTTTGGGTTAGGTCAATCCGTTCGCGAGATATGGGAGTTTGAGCCAAGAAATGGTTGAGAAGGCAAAAAATTTTTCGCAATTCTGCTGCTCCAAACGCTTAATCAGAATGGCCTAGGGAGAAAATACACATACCGTTGTAATCGGGCTAGTTTCTACTTTCAGATGCAATAGGAATTTTTGGGTGAGGTCAATCCGTTCGCGAGATATGGGAGTTTGAAGCCAAGAAATGGTTGAGAAGGCAAAAAATTTTTCGCAATTCTGCTGCTCCGAACGCTTAACCAGAATGGCCTAGGGAGAAAATACACATACCGTTGTAATCGGGCTAGTTTCTACTTTCAGACGCAGCAGGAATTTGTGGGTTTGGTCAATCCATTCGCGAGATATGGGACTTTGAAACTAAGAAATGGTTGAGAAGACAACAAATTTTTCGCAATTCTGCTGCTCCAAACGCTTAACCAGAATGGCCTAGGGAAAAAATTCACATACCGTTGTAATCGGGCTAGTTTCTACTTTCAGATGCAATTGGAATTTTTGGGTTAGGTCAATCCGTTCGCGAGATATGGGAGTTTGGGCCAAGAAATGGTTGAGAAGGCAAAAAATTTTTCGCAATTCTGCTGCTCCAAACGCTTAACCAGAATGGCCTAGGGAAAAAATACACACACCGTTGTAATCGGGCGAGTTTCTACTTTCAGATGCAATAGGAATTTTTGGGTTAGGTCAATCCGTTCGCGAGATATGGGAGTTTGAAGCCAAGAAATGGTTGAGAAGGCAAAAAATTTTTCGCAATTCTGCTGCTCCAAACGCTTAACCAGAATGGCCTAGGGAGAAAATACACATACCGCTGTAATCGGGCTAGTTTCTACTTTCAGATGCAATAGGACTTTTTGGGTTAGGTCAATCCGTTCGCGAGATATGGGAGTTTGAAGCCAAGAAATGGTTGAGAAGGCAAAAAATTTTTCGCAATTCTGCTGCTCCAAACGCTTAACCAGAAGGGGCTAGGGAAAAAATACACATACCGCTGTAATCGGGCGAGTTTCTACTTTCAGACACAACAGGAATTTTTGGGTTAGGTCAATCCGTTCGCGAGATATGGGAGTTTGAATCCAAGAAATGGTTGAGAAGGCAAAAATTTTTTCGCAATTCTGCTGCTTCAAACGCTTAACCAGAATGGCCTAGGGAAAAAATACACATACCGCTGTAATCGGCCGAGATTCTACTTTCAGATGCAATAGGAATTTTTGGGTTAGGTCAATCCGTTCGCTAGATATGGGAGTTTGAAGCCAAGAAATGGTTGAGAAGGCAAAAAATTTTTCGCAATTCTGCTGCTCCAAACGCTTAACCAGAATGGCCTAGGGAAAAAATACACATACCGTTGTCATCGGGCGAGTTTCTACTTTCAGATGCAATAGGAATTTTTGGGTTAGGTCAATCCGTTCGCTAGATATGGGAGTTTGAAGCCAAGAAATGGTTGAGAAGGCAAAAAATTTTTCGCAATTCTGCTGCTCCAAACGCTTAACCAGAATGGCCTAGGGAAAAAATACACATACCGTTGTCATCGGGCGAGTTTCTACTTTCAGATGCAATAGGAATTTTTGGGTTAGGTCAATCCGTTCGCGAGATATGGGAGTTTGAAGCTAAGAAATGGTTGAGAAGACAACAAATTTTTCGCAATTCTGCTGCTCCAAACGCTTAACCAGAATGGGCTAGGGAAAAAATACACATACCGCTGTAATCGGGCGAGTTTCTACTTTCAGACACAACAGGAATTTTTGGGTTAGGTCAATCCGTTCGCGAGGTATGGGAGTTTGAAGCCAAGAAATGGTTGAGAAGGCAAAAAATTTTTCGCAATTCTGCTGCTCCAAACGCTTAACCAGAATTGCCTAGGGAAAAAATACACATACCTCTGTAATCGGGCGAGTTTCTACTTTCAGATGCAATCGGAATTTTTGGGTTAGGTCAATCCGTTCGCGAGATATGGGAGTTTGAGCCAAGAAATGGTTGAGAAGGCAAAAAATTTTTCGCAATTCTGCTGCTCCAAACGCTTAATCAGAATGGCCTAGGGAGAAAATACACATACCGTTGTAATCGGGCTAGTTTCTACTTTCAGATGCAATAGGAATTTTTGGGTGATGTCAATCCGTTCGCGAGATATGGGAGTTTGAAGCCAAGAAATGGTTGAGAAGGCAAAAAATTTTTCGCAATTCTGCTGCTCCGAACGCTTAACCAGAATGGCCTAGGGAGAAAATACACATACCGTTGTAATCGGGCTAGTTTCTACTTTCAGACGCAGCAGGAATTTGTGGGTTTGGTCAATCCATTCGCGAGATATGGGACTTTGAAACTAAGAAATGGTTGAGAAGACAACAAATTTTTCGCAATTCTGCTGCTCCAAACGCTTAACCAGAATGGCCTAGGGAAAAAATTCACATACCGTTGTAATCGGGCGAGTTTCTACTTTCAGATGCAATAGGAATTTTTGGGTTAGGTCAATCCGTTCGCGAGATATGGGAGTTTGAGCCAAGAAATGGTTGAGAAGGCAAAAAATTTTTCGCAATTCTGCTGCTCCAAACGCTTAATCAGAATGGCCTAGGGAGAAAATACACATACCGTTGTAATCGGGCTAGTTTCTACTTTCAGATGCAATAGGAATTTTTGGGTTTTGTCAATCCGTTCGCGAGATATGGGAGTTTGAAGCTAAGAAATGGTTGAGAAGGCAAAAAATTTTTCGCAATTCTGCTGCTCCAAACGCTTAACCAGAATGGCCTAGGGAAAAAATACACACACCGTTGTAATCGGGCGAGTTTCTACTTTCAGATGCAATTGGAATTTTTGGGTTAGGTCAATCCGTTCGGGAGATATGGGAGTTTGAGCCAAGAAATGGTTGAGAAGGCAAAAAATTTTTCGCAATTCTGCTGCTCCAAACGCTTAACCAGAATGGCCTAGGGAGAAAATACACATACCGTTGCAATCGGGCTAGTTTCTACTTTCAGATGCAATAGGAATTTTTGGGTTAGGTCAATCCGTTCGCGAGATATGGGAGTTTGAAGCCAAGAAATGGTTGAGAAGGCAAAAAATTTTTCGCAATTCTGCTGCTCCAAACGCTTAACCAGAATGGCCTAGGGAGAAAATACACATACCGTTGTAATCGGGCTAGTTTCTACTTTCAGATGCAATAGGAATTTTTGGGTGAGGTCAATCCGTTCGCGAGATATGGGAGTTTGAAGCCAAGAAATGGTTGAGAAGGCAAAAAATTTTTCGCAATTCTGCTGCTCCGAACGCTTAACCAGAATGGCCTAGGGAGAAAATACACATACCGTTGTAATCGGGCTAGTTTCTACTTTCAGACCCAGCAGGAATTTGTGGGTTTGGTCAATCCATTCGCGAGATATGGGACTTTGAAGCCAAGAAATGGTTGAGAAGGCAAAAAATTTTTCGCAATTCTGCTGCTCCAAACGCTTAACCAGAATTGCCTAGGGAAAAAATACACATACCTCTGTAATCGGGCGAGTTTCTACTTTCAGATGCAATTGGAATTTTTGGGTTAGGTCAATCCGTTCGCGAGATATGGGAGTTTGAGCCAAGAAATGGTTGAGAAGGCAAAAAATTTTTCGCAATTCTGCTGCTCCAAACGCTTAATCAGAATGGCCTAGGGAGAAAATACACATACCGTTGTAATCGGGCTAGTTTCTACTTTCAGATGCAATAGGAATTTTTGGGTGAGGTCAATCCGTTCGCGAGATATGGGAGTTTGAAGCCAAGAAATGGTTGAGAAGGCAAAAAATTTTTCGCAATTCTGCTGCTCCGAACGCTTAACCAGAATGGCCTAGGGAGAAAATACACATACCGTTGTAATCGGGCTAGTTTCTACTTTCAGACGCAGCAGGAATTTGTGGGATTGGTCAATCCATTCGCGAGATATGGGACTTTGAAACTAAGAAATGGTTGAGAAGACAACAAATTTTTCGCAATTCTGCTGCTCCAAACGCTTAACCAGAATGGCCTAGGGAAAAAATTCACATACCGTTGTAATCGGGCGAGTTTCTACTTTCAGATGCAATTGGAATTTTTGGGTTAGGTCAATCCGTTCGCGAGATATGGGAGTTTGGGCCAAGAAATGGTTGAGAAGGCAAAAAATTTTTCGCAATTCTGCTGCTCCAAACGCTTAACCAGAATGGCCTAGGGAAAAAATACACACACCGTTGTAATCGGGCGAGTTTCTACTTTCAGATGCAATAGGAATTTTTGGGTTAGGTCAATCCGTTCGCGAGATATGGGAGTTTGAAGCCAAGAAATGGTTGAGAAGGCAAAAAATTTTTCGCAATTCTGCTGCTCCAAACGCTTAACCAGAATGGCCTAGGGAGAAAATACACATACCGCTGTAATCGGGCTAGTTTCTACTTTCAGATGCAATAGGACTTTTTGGGTTAGTTCAATCCGTTCGCGAGATATGGGAGTTTGAAGCCAAGAAATGGTTGAGAAGGCAAAAAATTTTTCGCAATTCTGCTGCTCCAAACGCTTAACCAGAAGGGGCTAGGGAAAAAATACACATACCGCTGTAATCGGGCGAGTTTCTACTTTCAGACACAACAGGAATTTTTGGGTTAGGTCAATCCGTTCGCGAGATATGCGAGTTTGAATCCAAGAAATGGTTGAGAAGGCAAAAATTTTTTCGCAATTCTGCTGCTTCAAACGCTTAACCAGAATGGCCTAGGGAAAAAATACACATACCGCTGTAATCGGGCGAGATTCTACTTTCAGATGCAATAGGAATTTTTGGGTTAGGTCAATCCGTTCGCTAGATATGGGAGTTTGAAGCCAAGAAATGGTTGAGAAGGCAAAAAATTTTTCGCAATTCTGCTGCTCCAAACGCTTAATCAGAATGGCCTAGGGAGAAAATACACATACCGTTGTCATCGGGCGAGTTTCTACTTTCAGATGCAATAGGAATTTTTGGGTTAGGTCAATCCGTTCGCGAGATATGGGAGTTTGAAGCTAAGAAATGGTTGAGAAGACAACAAATTTTTCGCAATTCTGCTGCTCCAAACGCTTAACCAGAATGGGCTAGGGAAAAAATACACATACCGCTGTAATCGGGCGAGTTTCTACTTTCAGACACAACAGGAATTTTTGGGTTAGGTCAATCCGTTCGCGAGATATGGGAGTTTGAATCCAAGAAATGGTTGAGAAGACAACTAATTTTTCGCAATTCTGCTGCTCCAAACGCTTAACCAGAATGGCCTAGGGAGAAAATACACATACCCCTGTAATCGGGCTAGTTTCTACTTTCAGATGCAATAGGAATTTTTGGGTTATGTCAATCCGTTCGCGAGATATGGGAGTTTGAAGCCAAGAAATGGTTGAGAAGGCAAAAAATTTTTCGCAATTCTGCTGCTCCAAACGCTTAACCAGAATGGCCTAGGGAAAAAATACACACACCGTTGTAATCGGGCGAGTTTCTACTTTCAGATGCAATTGGAATTTTTGGGTTAGGTCAATCCGTTCGCGAGATATGGGAGTTTGAAGCCAAGAAATGGTTGAGAAGGCAAAAAATTTTTCGCAATTCTGCTGCTCCAAACGCTTAACCAGAATTGCCTAGGGAAAAAATACACATACCTCTGTAATCGGGCGAGTTTCTACTTTCAGATGCAATTGGAATTTTTGGGTTAGGTCAATCCGTTCGCGAGATATGGGAGTTTGAGCCAAGAAATGGTTGAGAAGGCAAAAAATTTTTCGCAATTCTGCTGCTCCAAACGCTTAATCAGAATGGCCTAGGGAGAAAATACACATACCGTTGTAATCGGGCTAGTTTCTACTTTCAGATGCAATAGGAATTTTTGGGTGAGGTCAATCCGTTCGCGAGATATGGGAGTTTGAAGCCAAGAAATGGTTGAGAAGGCAAAAAATTTTTCGCAATTCTGCTGCTCCGAACGCTTAACCAGAATGGCCTAGGGAGAAAATACACATACCGTTGTAATCGGGCTAGTTTCTACTTTCAGACGCAGCAGGAATTTGTGGGTTTGGTCAATCCATTCGCGAGATATGGGACTTTGAAACTAAGAAATGGTTGAGAAGACAACAAATTTTTCATAATTCTGCTGCTCCAAACGCTTAACCAGAATGGCCTAGGGAAAAAATACACATACCGTTGTAATCGGGCGAGTTTCTACTTTCAGATGCAACAGGAATTTTTGGGTTAGGTCAATCCGTTCGCGAGATATGGGAGTTTGAAGCTAAGAAATGGTTGAGAAGGCAAAAAATTTTTCGCAATTCTGCTGCTCCAAACGCTTAACCAGAATGGCCTAGGGAGAAAATACACATACCGTTGTAATCGGGCTAGTTTCTACTTTCAGATGCAATAGGAATTTTTGGGTTAGGTCAATCCGTTCGCGAGATATGGGAGTTTGAATCCAAGAAATGGTTGAGAAGGCAAAAAATTTTTCGCAATTCTGCTGCTCCAAACGCTTAACCAGAATGGCCTAGGGAAAAAATTCACATACCGTTGTAATCGGGCGAGTTTCTACTTTCAGATGCAATTGGAATTTTTGGGTTAGGTCAATCCGTTCGCGAGATATGGAAGTTTGGGCCAAGAAATGGTTGAGAAGGCAAAAAAATTTTCGCAATTCTGCTGCTCCAAACGCTTAACCAGAATGGCCTAGGGATAAAACACACACACCGTTGTAATCGGGCGAGTTTCTACTTTCAGGTGCAATAGGAATTTTTGGGTTAGGTCAATCCGTTCGCGAGATATGGGAGTTCGAAGCTAAGAAATGGTTGAGAAGACAACAAATTTTTCGCAATTCTGCTGCTCCAAACGCTTAACCAGAATGGCCTAGGGAAAAAATACACATACCGTTGTAATCCGGCGAGTTTCTACTTTCAGATGCAATTGGAATTTTTGGGTTAGGTCAATCCGTTCGTGAGATATGGGAGTTTGAGCCAAGAAATGGTTGAGAAGGCAAAAAATTTTTCGCAATTCTGCTGCTCCAAACGCTTAACCAGAATGGCCTAGGGAGAAAATACACATACCTTTGTAATCGGGCTAGTTTCTACTTTCAGATGCAATAGGAATTTTTGGGTGAGGTCAATCCGTTCGCGAGATATGGGAGTTTGAAGCCAAGAAATGGTTGAGAAGGCAAAAAATTTTTCGCAATTCTGCTGCTCCGAACGCTTAACCAGAATGGCCTAGGGAGAAAATACACATACCGTTGTAATCGGGCTAGTTTCTACTTTCAGACGCAGCAGGAATTTGTGGGTTTGGTCAATCCATTCGCGAGATATGGGACTTTGAAACTAAGAAATGGTTGAGAAGACAACAAATTTTTCGCAATTCTGCTGCTCCAAACGCTTAACCAGAATGGCCTAGGGAAAAAATTCACATACCGTTGTAATCGGGCGAGTTTCTACTTTCAGATGCAATTGGAATTTTTGGGTTAGGTCAATCCGTTCGCGAGATATGGGAGTTTGGGCCAAGAAATGGTTGAGAAGGCAAAAAATTTTTCGCAATTCTGCTGCTCCAAACGCTTAACCAGAATGGCCTAGGGAAAAAATACACACACCGTTGTAATCGGGCGAGTTTCTACTTTCAGATGCAATAGGAATTTTTGGGTTAGGTCAATCCGTTCGCGAGATATGGGAGTTTGAAGCCAAGAAATGGTTGAGAAGGCAAAAAATTTTTCGCAATTCTGCTGCTCCAAACGCTTAACCAGAATGGCCTAGGGAGAAAATACACATACCGCTGTAATCGGGCTAGTTTCTACTTTCAGATGCAATAGGACTTTTTGGGTTAGTTCAATCCGTTCGCGAGATATGGGAGTTTGAAGCCAAGAAATGGTTGAGAAGGCAAAAAATTTTTCGCAATTCTGCTGCTCCAAACGCTTAACCAGAAGGGGCTAGGGAAAAAATACACATACCGCTGTAATCGGGCGAGTTTCTACTTTCAGACACAACAGGAATTTTTGGGTTAGGTCAATCCGTTCGCGAGATATGGGAGTTTGAATCCAAGAAATGGTTGAGAAGGCAAAAATTTTTTCGCAATTCTGCTGCTTCAAACGCTTAACCAGAATGGCCTAGGGAAAAAATACACATACCGCTGTAATCGGGCGAGATTCTACTTTCAGATGCAATAGGAATTTTTGGGTTAGGTCAATCCGTTCGCTAGATATGGGAGTTTGAAGCCAAGAAATGGTTGAGAAGGCAAAAAATTTTTCGCAATTCTGCTGCTCCAAACGCTTAACCAGAATGGCCTAGGGAAAAAATACACATACCGTTGTCATCGGGCGAGTTTCTACTTTCAGATGCAATAGGAATTTTTGGGTTAGGTCAATCCGTTCGCGAGATATGGGAGTTTGAAGCTAAGAAATGGTTGAGAAGACAACAAATTTTTCGCAATTCTGCTTCTCCAAACGCTTAACCAGAATGGGCTAGGGAAAAAATACACATACCGCTGTAATCGGGCGAGTTTCTACTTTCAGACACAACAGGAATTTTTGGGTTAGGTCAATCCGTTCGCGAGATATGGGAGTTTGAAGCCAAGAAATGGTTGAGAAGACAACAAATTTTTCGCAATTCTGCTGCTCCAAACGCTTAACCAGAATGGCCTAGGGAGAAAATACACATACCGTTGTAATCGGGCTAGTTTCTACTTTCAGATGCAATAGGAATTTTTGGGTGAGGTCAATCCGTTCGCGAGATATGGGAGTTTGAAGCCAAGAAATGGTTGAGAAGGCAAAAAATTTTTCGCAATTCTGCTGCTCCAGACGCTTAACCAGAATGGCCTAGGGAAAAAATACACACACCGTTGTAATCGGGCGAGTTTCTACTTTCAGATGCAATAGGAATTTTTGGGTTAGGTCAATCCGTTCGCGAGGTATGGGAGTTTGAAGCCAAGAAATGGTTGAGAAGGCAAAAAATTTTTCGCAATTCTGCTGCTCCAAACGCTTAACCAGAATTGCCTAGGGAAAAAATACACATACCTCTGTAATCGGGCGAGTTTCTACTTTCAGATGCAATTGGAATTTTTGGGTTAGGTCAATCCGTTCGCGAGATATGGGAGTTTGAGCCAAGAAATGGTTGAGAAGGCAAAAAATTTTTCGCAATTCTGCTGCTCCAAACGCTTAATCAGAATGGCCTATGGAGAAAATACACATACCGTTGTAATCGGGCTAGTTTCTACTTTCAGATGCAATAGGAATTTTTGGGTGAGGTCAATCCGTTCGCGAGATATGGGAGTTTGAAGCCAAGAAATGGTTGAGAAGGCAAAAAATTTTTCGCAATTCTGCTGCTCCGAACGCTTAACCAGAATGGCCTAGGGAGAAAATACCCATACCGTTGTAATCGGGCGAGTTTCTACTTTCAGATGCAACAGGAATTTTTGGGTTAGGTCAATCCGTTCGCGAGATATGGGAGTTTGAAGCCAAGAAATGGTTGAGAAGACAACAAATTTTTCGCAATTCTGCTGCTCCAAACGCTTAACCAGAATGGCCTAGGGAGAAAATACACATACCGTTGTAATCGGGCTAGTTTCTACTTTCAGATGCAATAGGAATTTTTGGGTGAGGTCAATCCGTTCGCGAGATATGGGAGTTTGAAGCCAAGAAATGGTTGAGAAGGCAAAAAATTTTTCGCAATTCTGCTGCTCCAGACGCTTAACCAGAATGGCCTAGGGAAAAAATACACACACCGTTGTAATCGGGCGAGTTTCTACTTTCAGATGCAATAGGAATTTTTGGGTTAGGTCAATCCGTTCGCGAGGTATGGGAGTTTGAAGCCAAGAAATGGTTGAGAAGGCAAAAAATTTTTCGCAATTCTGCTGCTCCAAACGCTTAACCAGAATTGCCTAGGGAAAAAATACACATACCTCTGTAATCGGGCGAGTTTCTACTTTCAGATGCAATTGGAATTTTTGGGTTAGGTCAATCCGTTCGCGAGATATGGGAGTTTGAGCCAAGAAATGGTTGAGAAGGCAAAAAATTTTTCGCAATTCTGCTGCTCCAAACGCTTAATCAGAATGGCCTATGGAGAAAATACACATACCGTTGTAATCGGGCGAGTTTCTACTTTCAGATGCAATTGGAATTTTTGGGTTAGGTCAATCCGTTCGCGAGATATGGGAGTTTGAGCCAAGAAATGGTTGAGAAGGCAAAAAATTTTTCGCAATTCTGCTGCTCCAAACGCTTAATCAGAATGGCCTAGGGAGAAAATACACATACCGTTGTAATCGGGCTAGTTTCTACTTTCAGATGCAATAGGAATTTTTGGGTGAGGTCAATCCGTTCGCGAGATATGGGAGTTTGAAGCCAAGAAATGGTTGAGAAGGCAAAAAATTTTTCGCAATTCTGCTGCTCCGAACGCTTAACCAGAATGGCCTAGGGAGAAAATACACATACCGTTGTAATCGGGCTAGTTTCTACTTTCAGACGCAGCAGGAATTTGTGGGTTTGGTCAATCCATTCGCGAGATATGGGACTTTGAAACTAAGAAATGGTTGAGAAGACAACAAATTTTTCATAATTCTGCTGCTCCAAACGCTTAACCAGAATGGCCTAGGGAAAAAATACACATACCGTTGTAATCGGGCGAGTTTCTACTTTCAGATGCAACAGGAATTTTTGGGTTAGGTCAATCCGTTCGCGAGATATGGGAGTTTGAAGCTAAGAAATGGTTGAGAAGACAACAAATTTTTCGCACTTCTGCTGCTCCAAACGCTTAACCAGAATGGCCTAGGGAGAAAATACCCATACCGTTGTAATCGGGCGAGTTTCTACTTTCAGATGCAACAGGAATTTTTGGGTTAGGTCAATCCGTTCGCGAGATATGGGAGTTTGAAGCTAAGAAATGGTTGAGAAGACAACAAATTTTTCGCACTTCTGCTGCTCGAAACGCTTAACCAGAATGGCCTAGGGAGAAAATACACATACCGTTGTAATCGGGCGAGTTTCTACTTTCAGATGCAATAGGAATTTTTGGGTTAGGTCAATCCGTTCGCGAGATATGGGAGTTTGAAGCCAAGAAATGGTTGAGAAGACAACAAATTTTTCGCAATTCTGCTGCTCCAAACGCTTAACCAGAATGGCCTAGGGAGAAAATACACATACCCCTGTAATCGGGCTAGTTTCTACTTTCAGATGCAACAGGAATTTTTGGGTTAGGTCAATCCGTTCGCGAGATATGGGAGTTTGAAGCTAAGAAATGGTTGAAAGACAACAAATTTTTCGCACTTCTGCTGCTCCAAACGCTTAACCAGAATGGCCTAGGGAGAAAATACACATACCGTTGTAATCGGGCTAGTTTCTACTTTCAGATGCAATAGGAATTTTTGGGTGAGGTCAATCCGTTCGCGAGATATGGGAGTTTGAGCCAAGAAATGGTTGAGAAGGCAAAAAATTTTTCGCAATTCTGCTGCTCCAAACGCTTAATCAGAATGGACTAGGGAGAAAATACACATACCGTTGTAATCGGGCTAGTTTCTACTTTCAGATGCAATAGGAATTTTTGGGTGAGGTCAATCCGTTCGCGAGATATGGGAGTTTGAAGCCAAGAAATGGTTGAGAAGGCAAAAAATTTTTCGCAATTCTGCTGCTCCGAACGCTTAACCAGAATGGCCTAGGGAGAAAATACACATACCGTTGTAATCGGGCTAGTTTCTACTTTCAGACGCAGCAGGAATTTGTGGGTTTGGTCAATCCATTCGCGAGATATGGGACTTTGAAACTAAGAAATGGTTGAGAAGACAACAAATTTTTCATAATTCTGCTGCTCCAAACGCTTAACCAGAATGGCCTAGGGAAAAAATACACATACCGTTGTAATCGGGCGAGTTTCTACTTTCAGATGCAACAGGAATTTTTGGGTTAGGTCAATCCGTTCGCGAGATATGGGAGTTTGAAGCTAAGAAATGGTTGAGAAGACAACAAATTTTTCGCACTTCTGCTGCTCCAAACGCTTAACCAGAATGGCCTAGGGAGAAAATACCCATACCGTTGTAATCGGGCGAGTTTCTACTTTCAGATGCAACAGGAATTTTTGGGTTAGGTCAATCCGTTCGCGAGATATGGGAGTTTGAAGCTAAGAAATGGTTGAGAAGACAACAAATTTTTCGCACTTCTGCTGCTCGAAACGCTTAACCAGAATGGCCTAGGGAGAAAATACACATACCGTTGTAATCGGGCGAGTTTCTACTTTCAGATGCAATAGGAATTTTTGGGTTAGGTCAATCCGTTCGCGAGATATGGGAGTTTGAAGCCAAGAAATGGTTGAGAAGACAACAAATTTTTCGCAATTCTGCTGCTCCAAACGCTTAACCAGAATGGCCTAGGGAGAAAATACACATACCCCTGTAATCGGGCTAGTTTCTACTTTCAGATGCAACAGGAATTTTTGGGTTAGGTCAATCCGTTCGCGAGATATGGGAGTTTGAAGCTAAGAAATGGTTGAAAGACAACAAATTTTTCGCACTTCTGCTGCTCCAAACGCTTAACCAGAATGGCCTAGGGAAAAAATTCACATACCGTTGTAATCGGGCGAGTTTCTACTTTCAGATGCAATAGGAATTTTTGGGTTAGGTCAATCCGTTCGCGAGATATGGGAGTTTGAAGCCAAGAAATGGTTGAGAAGGCAATAAATTTTTCGCACTTCTGCTGCTCCAAACGCTTAACCAGAATGGCCTAGGGAAAAAATACACATACCGTTGTAATCGGGCGAGTTTGTACTTTCAGATGCAACAGGAATGTTTGGGTTAGGTCAATCCGTTCGCGAGATATGGGAGTTTGAATCTGAGAAATGGTTGAGATAACAACAAATTTTATCGCAATTCTGCTGCTCCAAACGCTTAACCAGAATGGCCTAGGGAAAAAATACACATACCGCTGTAATCGGGCGAGTTTCTACTTTCAGATGCAATAGGAATTTTTGGGTTAGGTCAATCCATTCGCGAGATATGGGAGTTTGAAGCCAAGAAATGGTTGAGATGACAACAAATTTTTTCGCAATTCTTCTGCTCCAAACGCTTAACAGGAATGGCCTAGGGAAAAAATACACATACCGTTGTAATCGGGCGAGTTTCTACTTTCAGATGCAACAGGAATTTTTGGGTTAGGTCAATCCGTTCGCGAGATATGGGAGTTCGAAGCTAAGAAATGGTTGAGAAGACAACAAATTTTTCGCAATTCTGCTGCTCCAAACGCTTAACCAGAATGGCCTAGGGAAAAAATACACATACCGTTGTGATCGGGCGAGTTTCTAATTTCAGATGCAATAGGAATTTTTGGGTTAGGTCAATCCGTTCGCGAGATATGGGAGTTTGAAGCCAAGAAATGGTTGAGAAGGCAATAAATTTTTCGCAATTCTGCGGCTCCAAACTCTTAACCAGAATGGGCTAGGGAAAAAATACACATACCGTTGTAATCGGGCGAGTTTCTACTTTCAGATGCAATAGGAATTTTTGGGTTAGGTTAATCCGTTCGCGAGATAAGGGAGTTTGAAGCTAAGAAATGGTTGAGAAGACAACAAATTTTTCGCACTTCTGCTGCTCCAAACGCTTAACCAGAATGGCCTAGGGAAAAAATACACATGCCGTTGTGATCGGGCGAGTTTCTACTTTCAGATGCAATAGGAATTTTTGGGTTAGGTCAATCCGTTCGCGAGATATGGGAGTTTGAAGCCAAGAAATGGTTGAGAAGGCAATAAATTTTTCGCAATTCTGCTGCTCCAAACGCTTAACCAGAATGGCCTAGGGAAAAAATACAAATACCTCTGTAATCGGGCGAGTTTCTACTTTCAGATGCAACAGGAATTTTTGGTTTAGGTCAATCCGTTCGCGAGATATGGGAGTTTGAAGCTAAGAAATGGTTGAGAAGACAACAAATTTTTCGCACTTCTGCTGCTCCAAACGCTTAACCAGAATGGCCTAGGGAAAAAATACACATACCGTTGTAATCGGGCGGGTTTCTACTTTCAGATGCAATAGGAATTTTTGGGTTAGGTTAATCCGTTCGCGAGATAAGGGAGTTTGAAGCTAAGAAATGGTTGAGAAGACAACAAATTTTTCGCAATTCTGCTGCTCCAAACGCTTAACCAGAATGGGCTAGGGAGAAAATACACATACCGTTGTAATCGGGCGAGTTTGTACTTTCAGATGCAACAGGAATTTTTGGGTTAGGTCAATCCGTTCGCGAGATATGGGAGTTTGAAGCTAAGAAATGGTTGAGATGACAACAAATTTTTTCGCAATTCTGCTGCTCCAAACGCTTAACCAGAATGGCCTAGGGAAAAAATACACATACCGTTGTAATCGGGCGAGTTTCTACTTTAAGATGCAATTGGAATTTTTGGGTTAGGTCAATCCGATCGCGAGATATGGGAGTTTGAGCCAAGAAATGGTTGAGAAGGCAAAAAATTTTTCGCAATACTTCTGCTGCTCCAAACGCTTAACCAGAATGGCCTAGGGAAAAAATACACATACCGTTGTAATCGGGCGAGTTTCTACTTTCAGATGCAATTGGAATTTTTGGGTTAGGTCAATCCGATCGCGAGATATGGGAGTTTGAGCCAAGAAATGGTTGAGAAGGCAAAAAATTTTTCGCAATTCTGCTGCTCCAAACGCTTAACCAGAATGGCCTAGGGAAAAAATACACATACCGCTGTAATCGGGCGAGTTTCTACTTTCAGATGCAATAGGAATTTTTGGGTTAGATCAATCCATTCGCGAGATATGGGAGTTTGAAGCCAAGAAATGGTTGAGATGACAACAAATTTATTCGCAATTCTTCTGCTCCAAACGCTTAACAGGATTGGCTTAGGGAAAAAATACACATACCGTTGTAATCGGGCGAGTTTCTACTTTCAGATGCAATAGGAATTTTTGGGTTAGGTCAATCCGTTCGCGAGATATGGGAGTTCGAAGCTAAGAAATGGTTGAGAAGACAACAAATTTTTCTCAATTCTGCTGCTCCAAACGCTTAACCAGAATGGCCTAGGGAAAAAATACACATACCGTTGTAATCGGGCGAGTTTCTACTTTCAGATGCAATTGGAATTTTTGGGTTAGGTCAATCCGTTCGCGAGATATGGGAGTTTGAGCCAAGAAATGGTTGAGAAGGCAAAAAATTTTTCGCAATTCTGCTGCTCCAAACGCTTAACCAGAATGGCCTAGGGAGAAAATACACATACCGTTGTAATCGGGCTAGTTTCTACTTTCAGATGCAATAGGAGTTTTTGGGTGAGGTCAATCCGTTCGCGAGATATGGGAGTTTGAAGCCAAGAAATGGTAGAGGAGGCAAAAAATTTTTCGCAATTCTGCTGCTCCAAACGCTTAACCAGAATGGGCTAGGGAGAAAATACACATACCGTTGTAATCGGGCTAGTTTCTACTTTCAGACGCAGCAGGAATTTGTGGGTTTGGTCAATCCATTCGCGAGATATGGGACTTTGAAACTAAGAAATGGTTGAGAAGACAACAAATTTTTCGCAATTCTGCTGCTCCAAACGCTTAACCAGAATGGCCTAGGGAAAAAATACACATACCGTTGTAATCGGGCGAGTTTCTACTTTCAGCTGCAATTGGAATTTTTGGGTTAGGTCAATCCGTTCGCGAGATATGGGAGTTTGAGCCAAGAAATGGTTGAGAAGGCAAAATATTTTTCGCAATTCTGCTGCTCCAAACGCTTAATCAGAATGGCCTAGGGAGAAAATACACATACCGTTGTAATCGGGCTAGTTTCTACTTTCAGATGCAATAGGAATTTTTGGGTGAGGTCAATCCGTTCGCGAGATATGGGAGTTTGAAGCCAAGAAATGGTTGAGAAGGCAAAAAATTTTTCGCAATTCTGCTGCTCCAAACGCTTAACCAGAATGGCCTAGGGAGAAAATACACATACCGTTGTAATCGGGCGAGTTTCTACTTTCTGATGCAACAGGAATTTTTGGGTTAGGTCTATCCGTTCGCGAGATATGGGAGTTTGAAGCTAAGAAATGGTTGAGAAGACAAAAAATTTTTCGCACTTCTGCTGCTCCAAACGCTTAAACAGAATGGCCTAGGGAGAAAATACACATACCGCTGTAATCGGGCGAGTTTCTACTTTCAGATGCAATAGGAATTTTTGGGTTAGGTCAATCCGTTCGCGAGATATGGGAGTTTGAAGCCAAGAAATGGTTGAGAAGGCAAAAAATTTTTCGCAATTCTGCTGCTTCAAACGCTTAACCAGAATGGCCTAGGGAAAAAATACAAATACCGCTGTAATCGGGCGAGTTTCTACTTCCAGATGCAACAGGAATTTTTGGTTTAGGTCCATCCGTTCGCGAGATATGGGAGTTTGAAGCTAAGAAATGGTTGAGAAGACAACAAATTTTTCGCACTTCTGCTGCTCCAAACGCTTAACCAGAATGGCCTAGGGAAAAAATACACATACCGTTGTAATCGGGCGGGTTTCTACTTTCAGAGGCAATAGGAATTTTTGGGTTAGATTAATCCGTTCGCGAGATAAGGGAGTTTGAAGCTAAGAAATGGTTGAGAAGACAACAAATTTTTCGCAATTCTGCTGCTCCAAACGCTTAACCAGAATGGCCTAGGGAAAAAATACACATACCGTTGTAATCGGGCGAGTTTCTACTTTCAGATGCAATAGGAATTTTTTGGTTAGGTCAAGCCTTTCGCGAGATATGGGAGTTTGAAGCCAAGAAATGGTTGAGCAGAAAACAAATTTTTCGCAATTCTGCTGCTCCAAACGCTTGACCAGAGTGGGCTAGGGAAAAAATACACATACCGTAGTAATCGGCCGAGTTTCTACTTTCAGACGCTACAGGAATTTTTGGGTTAGGTCAATCCGTTCGCGAGATATGGGCGTTTGAAGCTAAGAAATGGTTGAGAAGACAACAAATTTTTCGCAATTCTGCTGCTCCAAACGCTTAAACAGAATGGCCTAGGGAAAATATACACATACCGTTGTAATCGGGCGGGTTTCTACTTTCAGAGGCAATAGGAATTTTTGGGTTAGGTTAATCCGTTCGCGAGATAAGGGAGTTTGAAGCTAAGAAATGGTTGAGAAGACAACAAATTTTTCGCAATTCTGCTGCTCCAAACGCTTAACCAGAATGGCCTAGGGAAAAAATACACATACCGTTGTAATCGGGCGAGTTTCTACTTTCAGATGCAATAGGAATTTTTTGGTTAGGTCAATCCGTTCGCGAGATATGGGAGTTTGAAGCCAAGAAATGGTTGAGAAGACAACAAATTTTTCTCAATTCTGCTGCTCCAAACGCTTAACCAGAATGGCCTAGGGAAAAAATACACATACCGTTGTAATCGGGCGAGTTTCTACTTTCAGATGCAATTGGAATTTTTGGGTTAGGTCAATCCGATCGCGAGATATGGGAGTTTGAGCCAAGAAATGGTTGAGAAGGCAAAAAATTTTTCGCAATTCTGCTGCTCCAAACGCTTAACCAGAATGGCCTAGGGAAAAAATACACATACCGCTGTAATCGGGCGAGTTTCTACTTTCAGATGCAACAGGAATTTTTGGGTTAGGTCAATCCGTTCGCGAGATATGGGAGTTTGAAGCTAAGAAATGGTTGAGAAGACAACAAATTTTTCGCACTTCTAGTGCTCCAAACGCTTAACCAGTATGGCCTAGGGAAAAAATACACATACCGCTGTAATCGGGCGAGTTTCTACTTTCAGACACCACAGGAATTTTTGGGTTAGGTCAATCCGTTCGCGAGATATGGGAGATTGAAGCCAAGAAATGGTTGAGAAGGCAAAAAATTTTTCGCAATTCTGCTGCTCCAAACGATTAACCAGAATGGCCTAGGGAAAAAATACACATACCGCTGTAATCGGGCGAGTTTCTACTTTCAGATGCAATAGGAATTTTTTGGTTAGGTCAATCCGTTCGCGAGATATGGGAGTTTGAAGCCAAGAAATGGTTGAGAAGGCAACAAATTTTTCGCAATTCTGCTGCTTCAAACGCTTAACCAGAATGGCCTAGGGAAAAAATACAAATACCGCTGTAATCGGGCGAGTTTCTACTTTCAGATGCAACAGGAATTTTTGGTTTAGGTCAATCCGTTCGCGAGATATGGGAGTTTGAAGCCAAGAAATGGTTGAGAAGGCAAAAAATTTTTCGCAATTCTTCTGCTCCAAACGCTTAACAGGAATGGCCTAGGGAAAAAATACACATACCGTTGTAATCGGGCGAGTTTCTACTTTCAGATGCAACAGGAATTTTTGGGTTAGGTCAATCCGTTCGCGAGATATGGGAGTTTGAGCCAAGAAATGGTTGAGAAGGCAAAAAATTTTTCGCAATTCTGCTGCTCCAAACGCTTAACCAGAATGGCCTATGGAGAAAATTCACATACCGTTGTAATCGGGCTAGTTTCTACTTTCAGATGCAATAGGAATTTTTGGGTGAGATCAATCCGTTCGCGAGATATGGGAGTTTGAAGCCAAGAAATGGTTGAGAAGACAACAAATTTTTCGCACTTCTGCTGCTCCAAACGCTTAACCAGAATGGCCTAGGGAAAAAATACACATACCGTTGTAATCGGGCGAGTTTCTACTTTCAGATGCAATTGGAATTTTTGGGTTAGGTCAATCCGATCGCGAGATATGGGAGTTTGAGCCAAGAAATGGTTGAGAAGGCAAAAAATTTTTCGCAATCTGCTGCTCCAAACGCTTAACCAGAATGGCCTAGGGAAAAAATACACATACCGCTGTAATCGGGCGAGTTTCTACTTTCAGATGCAATAGGAATTTTTGGGTTAGATCAATCCATTCGCGAGATATGGGAGTTTGAAGCCAAGAAATGGTTGAGATGACAACAAATTTATTCGCAATTCTTCTGCTCCAAACGCTTAACAGGATTGGCTTAGGGAAAAAATACACATACCGTTGTAATCGGGCGAGTTTCTACTTTCAGATGCAATAGGAATTTTTGGGTTAGGTCAATCCGTTCGCGAGATATGGGAGTTCGAAGCTAAGAAATGGTTGAGAAGACAACAAATTTTTCTCAATTCTGCTGCTCCAAACGCTTAACCAGAATGGCCTAGGGAAAAAATACACATACCGTTGTAATCGGGCGAGTTTCTACTTTCAGATGCAATTGGAATTTTTGGGTTAGGTCAATCCGATCGCGAGATATGGGAGTTTGAGCCAAGAAATGGTTGAGAAGGCAAAAAATTTTTCGCAATTCTGCTGCTCCAAACGCTTAACCAGAATGGCCTAGGGAAAAAATACACATACCGCTGTAATCGGGCGAGTTTCTACTTTCAGATGCAACAGGAATTTTTGGGTTAGGTCAATCCGTTCGCGAGATATGGGAGTTTGAGCCAAGAAATGGTTGAGAAGGCAAAAAATTTTTCGCAATTCTGCTGCTCCAAACGCTTAACCAGAATGGCCTATGGAGAAAATTCACATACCGTTGTAATCGGGCTAGTTTCTACTTTCAGATGCAATAGGAATTTTTGGGTGAGATCAATCCGTTCGCGAGATATGGGAGTTTGAAGCCAAGAAATGGTTGAGAAGACAACAAATTTTTCGCACTTCTGCTGCTCCAAACGCTTAACCAGAATGGCCTAGGGAAAAAATACACATACCGTTGTAATCGGGCGAGTTTCTACTTTCAGATGCAATTGGAATTTTTGGGTTAGGTCAATCCGATCGCGAGATATGGGAGTTTGAGCCAAGAAATGGTTGAGAAGGCAAAAAATTTTTCGCAATTCTGCTGCTCCAAACGCTTAACCAGAATGGCCTAGGGAAAAAATACACATACCGCTGTAAGCGGGCGAGTTTCTACTTTCAGATGCAATAGGAATTTTTGGGTTAGATCAATCCATTCGCGAGATATGGGAGTTTGAAGCCAAGAAATGGTTGAGATGACAACAAATTTATTCGCAATTCTTCTGCTCCAAACGCTTAACAGGATTGGCTTAGGGAAAAAATACACATACCGTTGTAATCGGGCGAGTTTCTACTTTCAGATGCAATAGGAATTTTTGGGTTAGGTCAATCCGTTCGCGAGATATGGGAGTTCGAAGCTAAGAAATGGTTGAGAAGACAACAAATTTTTCTCAATTCTGCTGCTCCAAACGCTTAACCAGAATGGCCTAGGGAAAAAATACACATACCGTTGTAATCGGGCGAGTTTCTACTTTCAGATGCAATTGGAATTTTTGGGTTAGGTCAATCCGTTCGCGAGATATGGGAGTTTGAGCCAAGAAATGGTTGAGAAGGCAAAAAATTTTTCGCAATTCTGCTGCTCCAAACGCTTAACCAGAATGGCCTAGGGAGAAAATACACATACCGTTGTAATCGGGCTAGTTTCTACTTTCAGATGCAATAGGAATTTTTGGGTGAGGTCAATCCGTTCGCGAGATATGGGAGTTTGAAGCCAAGAAATGGTAGAGGAGGCAAAAAATTTTTCGCAATTCTGCTGCTCCAAACGCTTAACCAGAATGGGCTAGGGAGAAAATACACATACCGTTGTAATCGGGCTAGTTTCTACTTTCAGACGCAGCAGGAATTTGTGGGTTTGGTCAATCCATTCGCGAGATATGGGACTTTGAAACTAAGAAATGGTTGAGAAGACAACAAATTTTTCGCAATTCTGCTGCTCCAAACGCTTAACCAGAATGGCCTAGGGAAAAAATACACATACCGTTGTAATCGGGCGAGTTTCTACTTTCAGCTGCAATTGGAATTTTTGGGTTAGGTCAATCCGTTCGCGAGATATGGGAGTTTGAGCCAAGAAATGGTTGAGAAGGCAAAATATTTTTCGCAATTCTGCTGCTCCAAACGCTTAATCAGAATGGCCTAGGGAGAAAATACACATACCGTTGTAATCGGGCTAGTTTCTACTTTCAGATGCAATAGGAATTTTTGGGTGAGGTCAATCCGTTCGCGAGATATGGGAGTTTGAAGCCAAGAAATGGTTGAGAAGGCAAAAAATTTTTCGCAATTCTGCTGCTCCAAACGCTTAACCAGAATGGCCTAGGGAGAAAATACACATACCGTTGTAATCGGGCTAGTTTCTACTTTCAGACGCAGCAGGAATTTGTGGGTTTGGTCAATCCATTCGCGAGATATGGGACTTTGAAACTAAGAAATGGTTGAGAAGACAACAAATTTTTCGCAATTCTGCTGCTCCAAACGCTTAACCAGAATGGCCTAGGGAGAAAATACACATACCGTTGTAATCGGGCTAGTTTCTACTTTCAGACGCAGCAGGAATTTGTGGGTTTGGTCAATCCATTCGCGAGATATGGGACTTTGAAACTAAGAAATGGTTGAGAAGACAACAAATTTTTCGCAATTCTGCTGCTCCAAACGCTTAACCAGAATGGCCTAGGGAAAAAATTCACATACCGTTGTAATCGGGCGAGTTTCTACTTTCAGATGCAATTGGAATTTTTGGGTTAGGTCAATCCGTTCGCGAGATATGGGAGTTTGGGCCAAGAAATGGTTGAGAAGGCAAAAAATTTTTCGCAATTCTGCTGCTCCAAACGCTTAACCAGAATGGCCTAGGGAAAAAATACACACACCGTTGTAATCGGGCGAGTTTCTACTTTCAGATGCAATAGGAATTTTTGGGTTAGGTCAATCCGTTCGCGAGATATGGGAGTTTGAAGCCAAGAAATGGTTGAGAAGGCAAAAAATTTTTCGCAATTCTGCTGCTCCAAACGCTTAACCAGAATGGCCTAGGGAGAAAATACACATACCGCTGTAATCGGGCTAGTTTCTACTTTCAGATGCAATAGGACTTTTTGGGTTAGGTCAATCCGTTCGCGAGATATGGGAGTTTGAAGCCAAGAAATGGTTGAGAAGGCAAAAAATTTTTCGCAATTCTGCTGCTCCAAACGCTTAACCAGAAGGGGCTAGGGAAAAAATACACATACCGCTGTAATCGGGCGTGTTTCTACTTTCAGACGCAACAGGAATTTTTGGGTTAGGTCAATCCGTTCGCGAGATATGGGAGTTTGAATCCAAGAAATGGTTGAGAAGGAAAAAAATTTTTCGCAATTCTGCTGCTCCAAACGCTTAACCAGAATGGCCTAGGGTGAAAATACACATACCGTTGTAATCGGGCTAGTTTCTACTTTCAAACGCAGCAGGAATTTTTGGGTTTGGTCAATCCGTTCGCAAGATATGGGAGTTTGAAGGTAAGAAATGGTTGAGAAGACAACAAATTTTACGCACTTCTGCTGCTCCAAACGCTTAACCAGAATGGCCTAGGGAAAAAATACACATACCGTTGTAATCGGGCGAGTTTCTACTTTCAGATGCAATAGGAATTTTTGGGTTAGGTCAATCCGTTCGCGAGATATGGTAGTTTGAACCCAAGAAATGGTTGAGAAGGCAATAAATTTTTCGCAATTCTGCTGCTCCAAACGCTTAACCAGAATGGCCTAGGGAAAAAATACACATACCGTTGTAATCGGGCGAGTTTCTACTTTCAGATGCAATTGGAATTTTTGGGTTAGGTCAATCTGATCGCGAGATATGGGAGTTTGAGCCAAGAAGTGGTTGAGAAGGCAAAAAATTTTTCGCAATTCTGCTGCTCCGAACGCTTAACCCGAATGGCCTAGAGTAAAAATACACATACCGCTATAATCGGGCGAGTTTCTACTTTCAGATGCAATAGGAATTTTTGGGTTAGGTCAATCCATTCGCGAGATATGGGAGTTTGAAGACAAGAAATGGTTGAGAAGGCAAAAAATTTTCGCAATTCTGCTGCTCCAAACGCTTAACCAGAATGGCCTAGGGAAAAAATACACACACCGTTGTAATCGGGCGAGTTTCTACTTTCAGATGCAATAGGAATTTTTGGGTTAGGTCAATCCGTTCGCGAGATATGGGAGTTTGAATCCAAGAAATGGTTGAGAGGGCAAAAAATTTTTCGCAATTCTGCTGCTCCAAACGCTTAACCAGAATGGCCTAGGGAGAAAATACACATACCGCTGTAATCGGGCTAGTTTCTACTTTCAGATGCAATAGGACTTTTTGGGTTAGGTCAATCCGTTCGCGAGATATGGGGGTTTGAAGCCAAGAAATGGTTGAGAAGGCAAAAAATTTTTCGCAATTCTGCTGCTCCAAACGCTTAACCAGAATGGCCTAGGGAAAAAATACACACACCGTTGTAATCGGGCGAGTTTCTACTTTCAGATGCAATAGGAATTTTTGGGTTAGGTCAATCCGTTCGCGGGATACGGGAGTTTGAAGCCAAGAAATGGTTGAGAAGACAACAAATTTTTCGCAATTCTGCTGCTCCAAACGCTTAACCAGAATTGCCTAGGGAAAGAATACACATACCGTTGTAATCGGGTGAGTTTCTACTTTCAGATGCAATAGGAATTTTTTGGTTAGGTCAATCCTTTCGCGAGATATGGGAGTTTGAAACCAAGAAATGGTTGAGAAGGCAAAAAATTTTTCGCAATTCTTCTGCTCCAAACGCTTAACAGGAATGGCCTAGGGAAAAAATACACATACCGCTGTAATCGGGCGAGTTTCTACTTTCAGACACCACAGGAATTTTTGGGTTAGGTCAATCCGTTCGCGAGATATGGGAGTTTGAAACCAAGAAATGGTTGAGAAGGCAAAAAATTTTTCGCAATTCTGCTGCTCCAAACGATTAACCAGAATGGCCTAGGGAAAAAATACACATACCGCTGTAATCGGGCGAGTTTCTACTTTCAGATGCAATAGGAATTTTTTGGTTAGGTCAATCCGTTCGCGAGATATGGGAGTTTGAAGCCAAGAAATGGTTGAGAAGGCAACAAATTTTTCGCAATTCTGCTGCTTCAAACGCTTAACCAGAATGGCCTAGGGAAAAAATACAAAGACCGCTGTAATCGGGCGAGTTTCTACTTTCAGATGCAACAGGAATTTTTGGTTTAGGTCAATCCGTTCGCGAGATATGGGAGTTTGAAGCTAAGAAATGGTTGAGAAGACAACAAATTTTTCGCACTTCTTCTGCTCCAAACGCTTAACAGGAATGGCCTAGGGAAAAAATGCACATACCGTTGTAATCGGGCGAGTTTCTACTTTCAGATGCAACAGGAATTTTTGGGTTAGGTCAATCTGTTCGCGAGATATGGGAGTTTGAGCCAAGAAATGGTTGAGAAGGCAAAAAATTTTTCGCAATTCTGCTGCTCCAAACGCTTAACCAGAATGGCCTAGGGAGAAAATACACATACCGTTGTAATCGGACTAGTTTCTACTTTTAGATGCAATAGGAATTTTTGGGTGAGATCAATCCGTTCGCGAGATATGGGAGTTTGAATCCAAGAAATGGTTGAGAAGACAACAAATTTTTCGCACTTCTGCTGCTCCAAACGCTTAACAGGAATGGCCTAGGGAAAAAATACACATACCGCTGTAATCGGGCGAGTTTCTACTTTCAGACACCACAGGAATTTTTTGGTTAGGTCAATCCGTTCGCGAGATATGGGAGTTTGAGCCAAGAAATGGTTGAGAAGGCAAAAAATTTTTCGCAATTCTGCTGCTCCAAACGCTTAACCAGAATGGCCTAGGGAAAAAATACACATACCGCTGTAATCGGGCGAGTTTCTACTTTCAGATGCAATAGGAATTTTTGGGTTAGGTCAATCCATTCGCGAGATATGGGAGTTTGAAGCCAAGAAATGGTTGAGAAGGCAAAAAATTTTTCGCAATTCTTCTGCTCCAAATGCTTAACAGGAATGGGCTAGGGAAAAAATGCACATACCGTTGTAATCGGGCGAGTTTCTACTTTCAGATGCAACAGGAATTTTTGGGTTAGGTCTATCCGTTCGCGAGATATGGGAGTTTGAGCCAAGAAATGGTTGAGAAGGCAAAAAATTTTTCGCAATTCTGCTGCTCCAAACGCTTAACCAGAATGGCCCAGGGAGAAAATACACATACCGTTGTAATCGGACTAGTTTCTACTTTCAGATGCAATAGGAATTTTTGGGTGAGATCAATCCGTTCGCGAGATATGGGAGTTTGAAGCCAAGAAATGGTTGAGAGAACAACAAATTTTTCGCACTTCTGCTGCTCCAAACGCTTAACCAGAATGGCCTAGGGAAAAAATACACATACCGCTGTAATCGGGCGAGTTTCTACTTTCAGATGCAATAGGAATTTTTTGGTTAGGTCAATCCTTTCGCGAGATATGGGAGTTTGAAACCAAGAAATGGTTGAGAAGGCAAAAAATTTTTCGCAATTCTTCTGCTCCAAACGCTTAACAGGAATGGCCTAGGGAAAAAATACACATACCGCTGTAATCGGGCGAGTTTCTACTTTCAGACACCACAGGAATTTTTGGGTTAGGTCAATCCGTTCGCGAGATATGGGAGTTTGAGCCAAGAAATGGTTGAGAAGGCAAAAAATTTTTCGCAATTCTGCTGCTCCAAACGCTTAACCAGAATGGCCTAGGGAAAAAATACACATACCGCTGTAATCGGGCGAGTTTCTACTTTCAGATGCAATAGGAATTTTTGGGTTAGGTCAATCCATTCGCGAGATATGGGAGTTTGAAGCCAAGAAATGGTTGAGAAGGCAAAAAATTTTTCGCAATTCTTCTGCTCCAAACGCTTAACAGGAATGGGCTAGGGAAAAAATGCACATACCGTTGTAATCGGGCGAGTTTCTACTTTCAGATGCAACAGGAATTTTTGGGTTAGGTCAATCCGTTCGCGAGATATGGGAGTTTGAGCCAAGAAATGGTTGAGAAGGCAAAAAATTTTTCGCAATTCTGCTGCTCCAAACGCTTAACCAGAATGGCCTAGGGAGAAAATACACATACCGTTGTAATCGGACTAGTTTCTACTTTCAGATGCAATAGGAATTTTTGGGTGAGATCAATCCGTTCGCGAGATATGGGAGTTTGAAGCCAAGAAATGGTTGAGAGAACAACAAATTTTTCGCACTTCTGCTGCTCCAAACGCTTAACCAGAATGGCCTAGGGAAAAAATACACATACCGCTGTAATCGGGCGAGTTTCTACTTTCAGATGCAATAGGAATTTTTTGGTTAGGTCAATCCTTTCGCGAGATATGGGAGTTTGAAACCAAGAAATGGTTGAGAAGGCAAAAAATTTTTCGCAATTCTTCTGCTCCAAACGATTAACCAGAATGGCCTAGGGAAAAAATACACATACCGTTGTAATCGGACTAGTTTCTACTTTCAGATGCAATAGGAATTTTTGGGTGAGATCAATCCGTTCGCGAGATATGGGAGTTTGAAGCCAAGAAATGGTTGAGAGAACAACAAATTTTTCGCACTTCTGCTGCTCCAAACGCTTAACCAGAATGGCCTAGGGAAAAAATACACATACCGCTGTAATCGGGCGAGTTTCTACTTTCAGATGCAATAGGAATTTTTTGGTTAGGTCAATCCTTTCGCGAGATATGGGAGTTTGAAACCAAGAAATGGTTGAGAAGGCAAAAAATTTTTCGCAATTCTTCTGCTCCAAACGCTTAACAGGAATGGCCTAGGGAAAAAATACACATACCGCTGTAATCGGGCGAGTTTCTACTTTCAGACACCACAGGAATTTTTGGGTTAGGTCAATCCGTTCGCGAGATATGGGAGTTTGAGCCAAGAAATGGTTGAGAAGGCAAAAAATTTTTCGCAATTCTGCTGCTCCAAACGCTTAACCAGAATGGCCTAGGGAAAAAATACACATACCGCTGTAATCGGGCGAGTTTCTACTTTCAGATGCAATAGGAATTTTTGGGTTAGGTCAATCCATTCGCGAGATATGGGAGTTTGAAGCCAAGAAATGGTTGAGAAGGCAAAAAATTTTTCGCAATTCTTCTGCTCCAAACGCTTAACAGGAATGGGCTAGGGAAAAAATGCACATACCGTTGTAATCGGGCGAGTTTCTACTTTCAGATGCAACAGGAATTTTTGGGTTAGGTCAATCCGTTCGCGAGATATGGGAGTTTGAGCCAAGAAATGGTTGAGAAGGCAAAAAATTTTTCGCAATTCTGCTGCTCCAAACGCTTAACCAGAATGGCCTAGGGAGAAAATACACATACCGTTGTAATCGGACTAGTTTCTACTTTCAGATGCAATAGGAATTTTTGGGTGAGATCAATCCGTTCGCGAGATATGGGAGTTTGAAGCCAAGAAATGGTTGAGAGAACAACAAATTTTTCGCACTTCTGCTGCTCCAAACGCTTAACCAGAATGGCCTAGGGAAAAAATACACATACCGCTGTAATCGGGCGAGTTTCTACTTTCAGATGCAATAGGAATTTTTTGGTTAGGTCAATCCTTTCGCGAGATATGGGAGTTTGAAACCAAGAAATGGTTGAGAAGGCAAAAAATTTTTCGCAATTCTTCTGCTCCAAACGATTAACCAGAATGGCCTAGGGAAAAAATACACATACCGCTGTAATCGGGCGAGTTTCTACTTTCAGATGCAATAGGAATTTTTTGGTTAGGTCAATCCGTTCGCGAGATATAGGAGTTTGAAGCCAAGAAATGGTTGAGAAGGCAACAAATTTTTCGCAATTCTGCTGCTTCAAACGCTTAACCAGAATGGCCTAGGGAAAAAATACAAATACCGCTGTAATCGGGCGAGTTTCTACTTTCAGATGCAACAGGAATTTTAGGTTTAGGTCAATCCGTTCGCGAGATATGGGAGTTTGAAGCTAAGAAATGGTTGAGAAGACAACAAATTTTTCGCACTTCTGCTGCTCCAAACGCTTAACCAGAATGGCCTAGGGAAAAAATACACATACCGTTGTAATCGGGCGAGTTTCTAATTTCAGATGCAATTGGAATTTTTGGGTTAGGTCAATCCGATCGCGAGATATGGGAGTTTGAGCCAAGAAATGGTTGAGAAGGCAAAAAATTTTTCGCAATTCTGCTGCTCCAAACGCTTAACCAGAATGGCCTAGGGAAAAAATACACATACCGCTGTAATCGGGCGAGTTTCTACTTTCAGATGCAATAGGAATTTTTGGGTTAGGTCAATCCATTCGCGAGATATGGGAGTTTGAAGCCAAGAAATGGTTGAGAAGGCAAACAATTTTTCGCAATTCTTCTGCTCCAAACGCTTAACAGGAATGGCCTAGGGAAAAAATGCACATACCGTTGTAATCGGGCGAGTTTCTACTTTCAGATGCAACAGGAATTTTTGGGTTAGGTCAATCCGTTCGCGAGATATGGGAGTTTGAGCCAAGAAATGGTTGAGAAGGCAAAAAATTTTTCGCAATTCTGCTGCTCCAAACGCTTAACCAGAATGGCCTAGGGAGAAAATACACATACCGTTGTAATCGTGCTAGTTTCTACTTTCAGATGCAATAGGAATTTTTGGGTGAGATCAATCCGTTCGCGAGATATGGGAGTTTGAAGCCAAGAAATGGTTGAGAAGACAACAAATTTTTCGCACTTCTGCTGCTCCAAACGCTTAACCAGAATGGCCTAGGGAAAAAATACACATACCGTTGTAATCGGGCGAGTTTGTACTTTCAGATGCAACAGGAATGTTTGGGTTAGGTCAATCCGTTCGCGAGATATGGGAATTTGAATCTAAGAAATGGTTGAGATGACAACAAATTTTATCGCAATTCTGCTGCTCCAAACGCTTAACCAGAATGGCCTAGGGAAAAAATAAACATACCGTTGTAATCGGGCGAGTTTCTACTTTCAGATGCAACAGGAATTTTAGGGTTAGGTCAATCCGTTCGCGAGATATGGGAGTTTGAAGCTAAGAAATGGTTGAGAAGACAACAAATTTTTCGCACTTCTGCTGCTCCAAACGCTTAACCAGAATGGCCTAGGGAAAAAATACACATACCGTTGTAATCGGGCGAGTTTGTACTTTCAGATGCAACAGGAATGTTTGGGTTAGGTCAATCCGTTCGCGAGATATGGGAGTTTGAATCTAAGAAATGGTTGAGATGACAACAAATTTTATCGCAATTCTGCTGCTCCAAACGCTTAACCAGAATGGCCTAGGGAAAAAATACACATACCGTTGTAATCGGGCGAGTTTCTACTTTCAGATGCAATTGGAATTTTTGGGTTAGGTCAATCCGATCGCGAGATATGGGAGTTTGAGCCAAGAAATGGTTGAGAAGGCAAAAAATTTTACGCAATTCTGCTGCTCCAAACGCTTAACCAGAATGGCCTAGGGAAAAAATACACATACCGCTGTAATCGGGCGAGTTTCTACTTTCAGATGCAATAGGAATTTTTGGGTTAGGTCAATCCATTCGCGAGATATGGGAGTTTGAAACCAAGAAATGGTTGAGATGACAACAAATTTTTTCGCAATTCTTCTGCTACAAACGCTTAACAGGATTGGCCTAGGGAAAAAATACACATACCGTTGTAATCGGGCGAGTTTCTACTTTCAGATGCAATAGGAATTTTTGGGTGAGATCAATCCGTTCGCGAGATATGGGAGTTTGACGCCAAGAAATGGTTGAGAGAACAACAAATTTTTCGCACTTCTGCTGCTCCAAACGCTTAACCAGAATGGCCTAGGGAAAAAATACACATACCGCTGTAATCGGGCGAGTTTCTACTTTCAGATGCAATAGGAATTTTTTGGTTAGGTCAATCCTTTCGCGAGATATGGGAGTTTGAAACCAAGAAATGGTTGAGAAGGCAAAAAATTTTTCGCAATTCTTCTGCTCCAAACGCTTAACAGGAATGGCCTAGGGAAAGAATACACATACCGCTGTAATCGGGCGAGTTTCTACTTTCAGACACCACAGGAATTTTTGGGTTAGGTCAATCCGTTCGCGAGATATGGGAGTTTGAAGCCAAGAAATGGTTGAGAAGGCAAAAAATTTTTCGCAATTCTTCTGCTCCAAACGATTAACCAGAATGGCCTAGGGAAAAAATACACATACGGCTGTAATCGGGCGAGTTTCTACTTTCAGATGCAATAGGAATTTTTTGGTTAGGTCAATCCGTTCGCGAGATATAGGAGTTTGAAGCCAAGAAATGGTTGAGAAGGCAACAAATTTTTCGCAATTCTGCTGCTTCAAACGCTTAACCAGAATGGCCTAGGGAAAAAATACAAATACCGCTGTAATCGGGCGAGTTTCTACTTTCAGATGCAACAGGAATTTTTGGGTTAGGTCAATCCGATCGCGAGATATGGGAGTTTGAGCCAAGAAATGGTTGAGAAGGCAAAAAATTTTTCGCAATTCTGCTGCTCCAAACGCTTAACCAGAATGGCCTAGGGAAAAAATACACATACCGCTGTAATCGGGCGAGTTTCTACTTTCAGATGCAATAGGAATTTTTGGGTTAGGTCAATCCATTCGCGAGATATGGGAGTTTGAAGCCAAGAAATGGTTGAGAAGGCAAACAATTTTTCGCAATTCTTCTGCTCCAAACGCTTAACAGGAATGGCCTAGGGAAAAAATGCACATACCGTTGTAATCGGGCGAGTTTCTACTTTCAGATGCAACAGGAATTTTTGGGTTAGGTCAATCCGTTCGCGAGATATGGGAGTTTGAGCCAAGAAATGGTTGAGAAGGCAAAAAATTTTTCGCAATTCTGCTGCTCCAAACGCTTAACCAGAATGGCCTAGGGAGAAAATACACATACCGTTGTAATCGGGCTAGTTTCTACTTTCAGATGCAATAGGAATTTTTGGGTGAGATCAATCCGTTCGCGAGATATGGGAGTTTGAAGCCAAGAAATGGTTGAGAAGACAACAAATTTTTCGCACTTCTGCTGCTCCAAACGCTTAACCAGAATGGCCTAGGGAAAAAATACACATACCGTTGTAATCGGGCGAGTTTGTACTTTCAGATGCAACAGGAATGTTTGGGTTAGGTCAATCCGTTCGCGAGATATGGGAATTTGAATCTAAGAAATGGTTGAGATGACAACAAATTTTATCGCAATTCTGCTGCTCCAAACGCTTAACCAGAATGGCCTAGGGAAAAAATAAACATACCGTTGTAATCGGGCGAGTTTCTACTTTCAGATGCAACAGGAATTTTAGGGTTAGGTCAATCCGTTCGCGAGATATGGGAGTTTGAAGCTAAGAAATGGTTGAGAAGACAACAAATTTTTCGCACTTCTGCTGCTCCAAACGCTTAACCAGAATGGCCTAGGGAAAAAATACACATACCGTTGTAATCGGGCGAGTTTGTACTTTCAGATGCAACAGGAATGTTTGGGTTAGGTCAATCCGTTCGCGAGATATGGGAGTTTGAATCTAAGAAATGGTTGAGATGACAACAAATTTTATCGCAATTCTGCTGCTCCAAACGCTTAACCAGAATGGCCTAGGGAAAAAATACACATACCGTTGTAATCGGGCGAGTTTCTACTTTCAGATGCAATTGGAATTTTTGGGTTAGGTCAATCCGATCGCGAGATATGGGAGTTTGAGCCAAGAAATGGTTGAGAAGGCAAAAAATTTTACGCAATTCTGCCGCTCCAAACGCTTAACCAGAATGGCCTAGGGAAAAAATACACATACCGCTGTAATCGGGCGAGTTTCTACTTTCAGATGCAATAGGAATTTTTGGGTTAGGTCAATCCATTCGCGAGATATGGGAGTTTGAAACCAAGAAATGGTTGAGATGACAACAAATTTTTTCGCAATTCTTCTGCTACAAACGCTTAACAGGATTGGCCTAGGGAAAAAATACACATACCGTTGTAATCGGGCGAGTTTCTACTTTCAGATGCAATAGGAATTTTTGGGTTAGGTCAATCCGTTCGCGAGATATGGGAGTTCGAAGCTAAGAAATGGTTGAGAAGACAACAAATTTTTCTCAATTCTGCTGCTCCAAACGCTTAACCAGAATGGCCTAGGGAAAAAATACACATACCGTTGTAATCGAGCGAGTTTCTACTTTCAGATGCAATTGGAATTTTTGGGTTAGGTCAATCCGTTCGCGAGATATGGGAGTTTGAGCCAAGAAATGGTTGAGAAGGCAAAATATTTTTCGCAATTCTGCTGCTCCAAACGCTTAATCAGAATGGCCTAGGGAGAAAATACACATACCGTTGTAATCGGGCTAGTTTCTACTTTCAGATGCAATAGGAATTCTTGGGTGAGGTCAATACGTTCGCGAGATATGGGAGTTTGAAGCCAAGAAATGGTTGAGAAGGCAAAAAATTTTTCGCAATTCTGCTGCTCCAAACGCTTAACCAGAATGGCCTAGGGAGAAAATACACATACCGTTGTAATCGGAATAGTTTCTACTTTCAGACGCAGCAGGAATTTGTGGGTTTGGTCAATCCATTCGCGAGATATGGGACTTTGAAACTAAGAAATGGTTGAGAAGACAACAAATTTTTCGCAATTCTGCTGCTCCAAACGCTTAACCAGAATGGCCTAGGGAAAAAATTCACATACCGTTGTAATCGGGCGAGTTTCTACTTTCAGATGCAATTGGAATTTTTGGGTTAGGTCAATCCGTTCGCGAGATATGGGAGTTTGGGCCAAGAAATGGTTGAGAAGGCAAAAAATTTTTCGCAATTCTGCTGCTCCAAACGCTTAACCAGAATGGCCTAGGGAAAAAATACACACACCGTTGTAATCGGGCGAGTTTCTACTTTCAGATGCAATAGGAATTTTTGGGTTAGGTCAATCCGTTCGCGAGATATGGGAGTTCGAATCCAAGAAATGGTTGAGAAGGCAAAAAATTTTTCGCAATTCTGCTGCTCCAAACGCTTAACCAGAATGGCCTAGGGAAAAAATTCACATACCGTTGTAATCGGGCGAGTTTCTACTTTCAGATGCAATTGGAATTTTTGGGTTAGGTCAATTCGTTCGCGAGATATGGGAGTTTGGGCCAAGAAATGGTTGAGAAGGCAAAAAATTTTTCGCAATTCTGCTGCTCCAAACGCTTAACCAGAATGGCCTAGGGAAAAAATACACACACCGTTGTAATCGGGCGAGTTTCTACTTTCAGATGCAATAGGAATTTTTGGGTTAGGTCTATCCGTTCGCGAGATATGGGAGTTTGAAGCCAAGAAATGGTTGAGAAGGCAAAAAATTTTTCGCAATTCTGCTGCTCCAAACGCTTAACCAGAATGGCCTAGGGAGAAAATACACATACCGCTGTAATCGGGCTAGTTTCTACTTTCAGATGCAATAGGACTTTTTGGGTTAGGTCAATCCGTTCGCGAGATATGGGAGTTTGAAGCCAAGAAATGGTTGAGAAGGCAAAAAATTTTTCGCAATTCTGCTGCTCCAAACGCTTAACCAGAAGGGGCTAGGGAAAAAATACACATACCGCTGTAATCGGGCGAGTTTCTACTTTCAGACGCAACAGGAATTTTTGGGTTAGGTCAATCCGTTCGCGAGATATGGGAGTTTGAATCCAAGAAATGGTTGAGAAGGCAAAAAATTTTTCGCAATTCTGCTGCTCCAAACGCTTAACCAGAATGGCCTAGGGTGAAAATACACATACCGTTGTAATCGGGCTAGTTTCTACTTTCAAACGCAGCAGGAATTTTTGGGTTTGGTCAATCCGTTCGCGAGATATGGGAGTTTGAAGGTAAGAAATGGTTGAGAAGACAACAAATTTTACGCACTTCTGCTGCTCCAAACGCTTAACCAGAATGGCCTAGGGAAAAAATAACCATACCGTTGTAATCGGGCGAGTTTCTACTTTCAGATGCAACAGGAATTTTAGGGTTAGGTCAATCCGTTCGCGAGATATGGGAGTTTGAAGCTAAGAAATGGTTGAGAAGACAACAAATTTTTCGCAATTCTGCTGCTCCAAACGCTTAACCAGAATGGCCTAGGGAAAAAATACACATACCGTTGTAATCGGGCGAGTTTCTACTTTCAGACGCAACAGGAATTTTGGGGTTAGGTCAATCCGTTCGCGAGATATGGGAGTTTGAATCCAAGAAATGGTTGAGAAGGCAAAAAATTTTTCGCAATTCTGCTGCTCCAAACGCTTAACCAGAATGGCCTAGGGAGAAAATACACATACCGTTGTAATCGGGCGAGTTTCTACTTTCAGATGCAACAGGAATTTTAGGGTTAGGTCAATCCGTTCGCGAGATATGGGAGTTTGAAGCTAAGAAATGGTTGAGAAGACAACAAATTTTTCGCACTTCTGCTGCTCCAAACGCTTAACCAGAATGGCCTAGGGAAAAAATACACATACCGTTGTAATCGGGCGAGTTTGTACTTTCAGATGCAACAGGAATGTTTGGGTTAGGTCAATCCGTTCGCGAGATATGGGAGTTTGAATCTAAGAAATGGTTGAGATGACAACAAATTTTATCGCAATTCTGCTGCTCCAAACGCTTAACCAGAATGGCCTAGGGAAAAAATACACATACCGTTGTAATCGGGCGAGTTTCTACTTTCAGATGCAATTGGAATTTTTGGGTTAGGTCAATCCGATCGCGAGATATGGGAGTTTGAGCCAAGAAATGGTTGAGAAGGCAAAAAATTTTACGCAATTCTGCCGCTCCAAACGCTTAACCAGAATGGCCTAGGGAAAAAATACACATACCGCTGTAATCGGGCGAGTTTCTACTTTCAGATGCAATAGGAATTTTTGGGTTAGGTCAATCCATTCGCGAGATATGGGAGTTTGAAACCAAGAAATGGTTGAGATGACAACAAATTTTTTCGCAATTCTTCTGCTACAAACGCTTAACAGGATTGGCCTAGGGAAAAAATACACATACCGTTGTAATCGGGCGAGTTTCTACTTTCAGATGCAATAGGAATTTTTGGGTTAGGTCAATCCGTTCGCGAGATATGGGAGTTCGAAGCTAAGAAATGGTTGAGAAGACAACAAATTTTTCTCAATTCTGCTGCTCCAAACGCTTAACCAGAATGGCCTAGGGAAAAAATACACATACCGTTGTAATCGGGCGAGTTTCTACTTTCAGATGCAATTGGAATTTTTGGGTTAGGTCAATCCGTTCGCGAGATATGGGAGTTTGAGCCAAGAAATGGTTGAGAAGGCAAAATATTTTTCGCAATTCTGCTGCTCCAAACGCTTAATCAGAATGGCCTAGGGAGAAAATACACATACCGTTGTAATCGGGCTAGTTTCTACTTTCAGATGCAATAGGAATTCTTGGGTGAGGTCAATACGTTCGCGAGATATGGGAGTTTGAAGCCAAGAAATGGTTGAGAAGGCAAAAAATTTTTCGCAATTCTGCTGCTCCAAACGCTTAACCAGAATGGCCTAGGGAGAAAATACACATACCGTTGTAATCGGAATAGTTTCTACTTTCAGACGCAGCAGGAATTTGTGGGTTTGGTCAATCCATTCGCGAGATATGGGACTTTGAAACTAAGAAATGGTTGAGAAGACAACAAATTTTTCGCAATTCTGCTGCTCCAAACGCTTAACCAGAATGGCCTAGGGAAAAAATTCACATACCGTTGTAATCGGGCGAGTTTCTACTTTCAGATGCAATTGGAATTTTTGGGTTAGGTCAATCCGTTCGCGAGATATGGGAGTTTGGGCCAAGAAATGGTTGAGAAGGCAAAAAATTTTTCGCAATTCTGCTGCTCCAAACGCTTAACCAGAATGGCCTAGGGAAAAAATACACACACCGTTGTAATCGGGCGAGTTTCTACTTTCAGATGCAATAGGAATTTTTGGGTTAGGTCTATCCGTTCGCGAGATATGGGAGTTTGAAGCCAAGAAATGGTTGAGAAGGCAAAAAATTTTTCGCAATTCTGCTGCTCCAAACGCTTAACCAGAATGGCCTAGGGAGAAAATACACATACCGCTGTAATCGGGCTAGTTTCTACTTTCAGATGCAATAGGACTTTTTGGGTTAGGTCAATCCGTTCGCGAGATATGGGAGTTTGAAGCCAAGAAATGGTTGAGAAGGCAAAAAATTTTTCGCAATTCTGCTGCTCCAAACGCTTAACCAGAAGGGGCTAGGGAAAAAATACACATACCGCTGTAATCGGGCGAGTTTCTACTTTCAGACGCAACAGGAATTTTTGGGTTAGGTCAATCCGTTCGCGAGATATGGGAGTTTGAATCCAAGAAATGGTTGAGAAGGCAAAAAATTTTTCGCAATTCTGCTGCTCCAAACGCTTAACCAGAATGGCCTAGGGTGAAAATACACATACCGTTGTAATCGGGCTAGTTTCTACTTTCAAACGCAGCAGGAATTTTTGGGTTTGGTCAATCCGTTCGCGAGATATGGGAGTTTGAAGGTAAGAAATGGTTGAGAAGACAACAAATTTTACGCACTTCTGCTGCTCCAAACGCTTAACCAGAATGGCCTAGGGAAAAAATAACCATACCGTTGTAATCGGGCGAGTTTCTACTTTCAGATGCAACAGGAATTTTAGGGTTAGGTCAATCCGTTCGCGAGATATGGGAGTTTGAAGCTAAGAAATGGTTGAGAAGACAACAAATTTTTCGCAATTCTGCTGCTCCAAACGCTTAACCAGAATGGCCTAGGGAAAAAATACACATACCGTTGTAATCGGGCGAGTTTCTACTTTCAGACGCAACAGGAATTTTGGGGTTAGGTCAATCCGTTCGCGAGATATGGGAGTTTGAATCCAAGAAATGGTTGAGAAGGCAAAAAATTTTTCGCAATTCTGCTGCTCCAAACGCTTAACCAGAATGGCCTAGGGAGAAAATACACATACCGTTGTAATCGGGCTAGTTTCTACTTTCAGATGCAATAGGAATTTTTGGGTGAGATCAATCCGTTCGCGAGATATGGGAGTTTGAAGCTAAGAAATGGTTGAGAAGACAACAAATTTTTCGCACTTCTGCTGCTCCAAACGCTTAACCAGAATGGCCTAGGGAAAAAATACACATACCGTTGTAATCGGGCGAGTTTGTACTTTCAGATGCAACAGGAATGTTTGGGTTAGGTCAATCCGTTCGCGAGATATGGGAGTTTGAATCTAAGAAATGGTTGAGATGACAACAAATTTTATCGCAATTCTGCTGCTCCAAACGCTTAACCAGAATGGCCTAGGGAAAAAATACACATACCGTTGTAATCGGGCGAGTTTCTACTTTCAGATGCAATTGGAATTTTTGGGTTAGGTCAATCCGATCGCGAGATATGGGAGTTTGAGCCAAGAAATGGTTGAGAAGGCAAAAAATTTTACGCAATTCTGCTGCTCCAAACGCTTAACCAGAATGGCCTAGGGAAAAAATACACATACCGCTGTAATCGGGCGAGTTTCTACTTTCAGATGCAATAGGAATTTTTGGGTTAGGTCAATCCATTCGCGAGATATGGGAGTTTGAAGCCAAGAAATGGTTGAGATGACAACAAATTTTTTCGCAATTCTTCTGCTCCAAACGCTTAACAGGATTGGCCTAGGGAAAAAATACACATACCGTTGTAATCGGGCGAGTTTCTACTTTCAGATGCAATAGGAATTTTTGGGTTAGGTCAATCCGTTCGCGAGATATGGGAGTTCGAAGCTAAGAAATGGTTGAGAAGACAACAAATTTTTCTCAATTCTGCTGCTCCAAACGCTTAACCAGAATGGCCTAGGGAAAAAATACACATACCGTTGTAATCGGGCGAGTTTCTACTTTCAGATGCAATTGGAATTTTTGGGTTAGGTCAATCCGTTCGCGAGATATGGGAGTTTGAGCCAAGAAATGGTTGAGAAGGCAAAAAATTTTTCGCAATTCTGCTGCTCCAAACGCTTAACCAGAATGGCCTAGGGAGAAAATACACATACCGTTGTAATCGGGCTAGTTTCTACTTTCAGATGCAATAGGAATTTTTGGGTGAGGTCAATCCGTTCGCGAGATATGGGAGTTTGAAGCCAAGAAATGGTTGAGGAGGCAAAAAATTTTTCGCAATTCTGCTGCTCCAAACGCTTAACCAGAATGGCCTAGGGAGAAAATACACATACCGTTGTAATCGGGCTAGTTTCTACTTTCAGACGCAGCAGGAATTTGTGGGTTTGGTCAATCCATTCGCGAGATATGGGACTTTGAAACTAAGAAATGGTTGAGAAGACAACAAATTTTTCGCAATTCTGCTGCTCCAAACGCTTAACCAGAATGGCCTAGGGAAAAAATACACATACCGTTGTAATCGGGCGAGTTTCTACTTTCAGCTGCAATTGGAATTTTTGGGTTAGGTCAATCCGTTCGCGAGATATGGGAGTTTGAGCCAAGAAATGGTTGAGAAGGCAAAATATTTTTCGCAATTCTGCTGCTCCAAACGCTTAATCAGAATGGCCTAGGGAGAAAATACACATACCGTTGTAATCGGGCTAGTTTCTACTTTCAGATACAATAGGAATTTTTGGGTGAGGTCAATACGTTCGCGAGATATGGGAGTTTGAAGCCAAGAAATGGTTGAGAAGGCAAAAAATTTTTCGCAATTCTGCTGCTCCAAACGCTTAACCAGAATGGCCTAGGGAGAAAATACACATACCGTTGTAATCGGGCTAGTTTCTACTTTCAGACGCAGCAGGAATTTGTGGGTTTGGTCAATCCATTCGCGAGATATGGGACTTTGAAACTAAGAAATGGTTGAGAAGACAACAAATTTTTCGCAATTCTGCTGCTCCAAACGCTTAACCAGAATGGCCTAGGGAAAAAATTCACATACCGTTGTAATCGGGCGAGTTTCTACTTTCAGATGCAATTGGAATTTTTGGGTTAGGTCAATCCGTTCGCGAGATATGGGAGTTTGGGCCAAGAAATGGTTGAGAAGGCAAAAAATTTTTCGCAATTCTGCTGCTCCAAACGCTTAACCAGAATGGCCTAGGGAAAAAATACACACACCGTTGTAATCGGGCGAGTTTCTACTTTCAGATGCAATAGGAATTTTTGGGTTAGGTCTATCCGTTCGCGAGATATGGGAGTTTGAAGCCAAGAAATGGTTGAGAAGGCAAAAAATTTTTCGCAATTCTGCTGCTCCAAACGCTTAACCAGAATGGCCTAGGGAGAAAATACACATACCGCTGTAATCGGGCTAGTTTCTACTTTCAGATGCAATAGGACTTTTTGGGTTAGGTCAATCCGTTCGCGAGATATGGGAGTTTGAAGCCAAGAAATGGTTGAGAAGGCAAAAAATTTTTCGCAATTCTGCTGCTCCAAACGCTTAACCAGAAGGGGCTAGGGAAAAAATACACATACCGCTGTAATCGGGCGAGTTTCTACTTTCAGACGCAACAGGAATTTTTGGGTTAGGTCAATCCGTTCGCGAGATATGGGAGTTTGAATCCAAGAAATGGTTGAGAAGGCAAAAAATTTTTCGCAATTCTGCTGCTCCAAACGCTTAACCAGAATGGCCTAGGGTGAAAATACACATACCGTTGTAATCGGGCTAGTTTCTACTTTCAAACGCAGCAGGAATTTTTGGGTTTGGTCAATCCGTTCGCGAGATATGGGAGTTTGAAGGTAAGAAATGGTTGAGAAGACAACAAATTTTACGCACTTCTGCTGCTCCAAACGCTTAACCAGAATGGCCTAGGGAAAAAATACACATACCGTTGTAATCGGGCGAGTTTCTACTTTCAGATGCAACAGGAATTTTAGGGTTAGGTCAATCCGTTCGCGAGATATGGGAGTTTGAAGCTAAGAAATGGTTGAGAAGACAACAAATTTTTCGCAATTCTGCTGCTCCAAACGCTTAACCAGAATGGCCTAGGGAAAAAATACACATACCGCTGTAATCGGGCGAGTGTCTACTTTCAGATGCAATAGGAATTTTTGGGTTAGGTCAATCCGTTCGCGAGATATGGTAGTTTGAAGCCAAGAAATGGTTGAGAAGGCAATAAATTTTTCGCAATTCTGCTGCTCCAAACGCTTAACCAGAATGGCCTAGGGAAAAAATACACATACCGCTGTAATCGGGCGAGATTCTACTTTCAGATGCAATAGGAATTTTTGGGTTAGGTCAATCCGTTCGCTAGATATGGGAGTTTGAAGCCAAGAAATGGTTGAGAAGGCAAAAAATTTTTCGCAATTCTGCTGCTGCAAACGCTTAACCAGAATGTCCTAGGGAAAAAATACACATACCGTTGTAATCGGGCTAGTTTCTACTTTCAGATGCAATAGGAATTTTTGGGTGAGATCAATCCGTTCGCGAGATATGGGAGTTTGAAGCTAAGAAATGGTTGAGAAGACAACAAATTTTTCGCACTTCTGCTGCTCCAAACGCTTAACCAGAATGGCCTAGGGAAAAAATACACATACCGTTGTAATCGGGCGAGTTTGTACTTTCAGATGCAACAGGAATGTTTGGGTTAGGTCAATCCGTTCGCGAGATATGGGAGTTTGAATCTAAGAAATGGTTGAGATGACAACAAATTTTATCGCAATTCTGCTGCTCCAAACGCTTAACCAGAATGGCCTAGGGAAAAAATACACATACCGTTGTAATCGGGCGAGTTTCTACTTTCAGATGCAATTGGAATTTTTGGGTTAGGTCAATCCGATCGCGAGATATGGGAGTTTGAGCCAAGAAATGGTTGAGAAGGCAAAAAATTTTACGCAATTCTGCTGCTCCAAACGCTTAACCAGAATGGCCTAGGGAAAAAATACACATACCGCTGTAATCGGGCGAGTTTCTACTTTCAGATGCAATAGGAATTTTTGGGTTAGGTCAATCCATTCGCGAGATATGGGAGTTTGAAGCCAAGAAATGGTTGAGATGACAACAAATTTTTTCGCAATTCTTCTGCTCCAAACGCTTAACAGGATTGGCCTAGGGAAAAAATACACATACCGTTGTAATCGGGCGAGTTTCTACTTTCAGATGCAATAGGAATTTTTGGGTTAGGTCAATCCGTTCGCGAGATATGGGAGTTCGAAGCTAAGAAATGGTTGAGAAGACAACAAATTTTTCTGAATTCTGCTGCTCCAAACGCTTAACCAGAATGGCCTAGGGAAAAAATACACATACCGTTGTAATCGGGCGAGTTTCTACTTTCAGATGCAATTGGAATTTTTGGGTTAGGTCAATCCGTTCGCGAGATATGGGAGTTTGAGCCAAGAAATGGTTGAGAAGGCAAAAAATTTTTCGCAATTCTGCTGCTCCAAACGCTTAACCAGAATGGCCTAGGGAGAAAATACACATACCGTTGTAATCGGGCTAGTTTCTACTTTCAGATGCAATAGGAATTTTTGGGTGAGGTCAATCCGTTCGCGAGATATGGGAGTTTGAAGCCAAGAAATGGTTGAGGAGGCAAAAAATTTTTCGCAATTCTGCTGCTCCAAACGCTTAACCAGAATGGCCTAGGGAGAAAATACACATACCGTTGTAATCGGGCTAGTTTCTACTTTCAGACGCAGCAGGAATTTGTGGGTTTGGTCAATCCATTCGCGAGATATGGGACTTTGAAACTAAGAAATGGTTGAGAAGACAACAAATTTTTCGCAATTCTGCTGCTCCAAACGCTTAACCAGAATGGCCTAGGGAAAAAATACACATACCGTTGTAATCGGGCGAGTTTCTACTTTCAGCTGCAATTGGAATTTTTGGGTTAGGTCAATCCGTTCGCGAGATATGGGAGTTTGAGCCAAGAAATGGTTGAGAAGGCAAAATATTTTTCGCAATTCTGCTGCTCCAAACGCTTAATCAGAATGGCCTAGGGAGAAAATACACATACCGTTGTAATCGGGCTAGTTTCTACTTTCAGATGCAATAGGAATTTTTGGGTGAGGTCAATACGTTCGCGAGATATGGGAGTTTGAAGCCAAGAAATGGTTGAGAAGGCAAAAAATTTTTCGCAATTCTGCTGCTCCAAACGCTTAACCAGAATGGCCTAGGGAGAAAATACACATACCGTTGTAATCGGGCTAGTTTCTACTTTCAGACGCAGCAGGAATTTGTGGGGTTGGTCAATCCATTCGCGAGATATGGGACTTTGAATCTAAGAAATGGTTGAGAAGACAACAAATTTTTCGCAATTCTGCTGCTCCAAACGCTTAACCAGAATGGCCTAGGGAGAAAATACACATACCGTTGTAATCGGGCTAGTTTCTACTTTCAGACGCAGCAGGAATTTGTGGGTTTGGTCAATCCGTTCGCGAGATATGGGAGTTTGAAGGTAAGAAATGGTTGAGAAGACAACAAATTTTACGCACTTCTGCTGCTCCAAACGCTTAACCAGAATGGCCTAGGGAAAAAATACACATACCGTTGTAATCGGGCGAGTTTCTACTTTCAGATGCAACAGGAATTTTAGGGTTAGGTCAATCCGTTCGCGAGATATGGGAGTTTGAAGCTAAGAAATGGTTGAGAAGGCAAAAAATTTTTCGCAATTCTGCTGCTCCAAACGCTTAACCAGAATGGCCTAGGGAAAAAATACACACACCGTTGTAATCGGGCGAGTTTCTACTTTCAGATGCAATAGGAATTTTTGGGTTAGGTCTATCCGTTCGCGAGATATGGGAGTTTGAAGCCAAGAAATGGTTGAGAAGGCAAAAAATTTTTCGCAATTCTGCTGCTCCAAACGCTTAACCAGAATGGCCTAGGGAGAAAATACACATACCGCTGTAATCGGGCTAGTTTCTACTTTCAGATGCAATAGGACTTTTTGGGTTAGGTCAATCCGTTCGCGAGATATGGGAGTTTGAAGCCAAGAAAGGGTTGAGAAGGCAAAAAATTTTTCGCAATTCTGCTGCTCCAAACGCTTAACCAGAAGGGGCTAGGGAAAAAATACACATACCGCTGTAATCGGGCGAGTTTCTACTTTCAGACGCAACAGGAATTTTTGGGTTAGGTCAATCCGTTCGCGAGATATGGGAGTTTGAATCCAAGAAATGGTTGAGAAGGCAAAAAATTTTTCGCAATTCTGCTGCTCCAAACGCTTAACCAGAATGGCCTAGGGTGAAAATACACATACCGTTGTAATCGGGCTAGTTTCTACTTTCAAACGCAGCAGGAATTTTTGGGTTTGGTCAATCCGTTCGCGAGATATGGGAGTTTGAAGGTAAGAAATGGTTGAGAAGACAACAAATTTTACGCACTTCTGCTGCTCCAAACGCTTAACCAGAATGGCCTAGGGAAAAAATACACATACCGTTGTAATCGGGCGAGTTTCTACTTTCAGATGCAACAGGAATTTTAGGGTTAGGTCAATCCGTTCGCGAGATATGGGAGTTTGAAGCTAAGAAATGGTTGAGAAGACAACAAATTTTTCGCAATTCTGCTGCTCCAAACGCTTAACCAGAATGGCCTAGGGAAAAAATACACATACCGTTGTAATCGGGCGAGTTTCTACTTTCAGATGCAATAGGAATTTTTTGGTTAGGTCAATCCTTTCGCGAGATATGGGAGTTTGAAGCCAAGAAATGGTTGAGAAGGCAAAAAATTTTTCGCAATTCTGCTGCTCCAAACGCTTAACCAGAATGGCCTAGGGAGAAAATACACATACCGTTGTAATCGGGCTAGTTTCTACTTTCAAACGCAGCAGGAATTTTTGGGTTTGGTCAATCCGTTCGCGAGATATGGGAGTTTGAAGCTAAGAAATGGTTGAGAAGACAACAAATTTTTCGCACTTCTGCTGCTCCAAACGCTTAACCAGAATGGCCTAGGGAAAAAATACACATACCGTTGTAATCGGGCGAGTTTGTACTTTCAGATGCAACAGGAATGTTTGGGTTAGGTCAATCCGTTCGCGAGATATGGGAGTTTGAATCTAAGAAATGGTTGAGATGACAACAAATTTTATCGCAATTCTGCTGCTCCAAACGCTTAACCAGAATGGCCTAGGGAAAAAATACACATACCGTTGTAATCGGGCGAGTTTCTACTTTCAGATGCAATTGGAATTTTTGGGTTAGGTCAATCCGATCGCGAGATATGGGAGTTTGAGCCAAGAAATGGTTGAGAAGGCAAAAAATTTTACGCAATTCTGCTGCTCCAAACGCTTAACCAGAATGGCCTAGGGAAAAAATACACATACCGCTGTAATCGGGCGAGTTTCTACTTTCAGATGCAATAGGAATTTTTGGGTTAGGTCAATCCATTCGCGAGATATGGGAGTTTGAAGCCAAGAAATGGTTGAGAAGGCAAAAAATTTTTCGCAATTCTGCTGCTCCAAACGCTTAACCAGAATGGCCTAGGGAGAAAATACACATACCGTTGTAATCGGGCTAGTTTCTACTTTCAGATGCAATAGGAATTTTTGGGTGAGGTCAATCCGTTCGCGAGATATGGGAGTTTGAAGCCAAGAAATGGTTGAGGAGGCAAAAAATTTTTCGCAATTCTGCTGCTCCAAACGCTTAACCAGAATGGCCTAGGGAGAAAATACACATACCGTTGTAATCGGGCTAGTTTCTACTTTCAGACGCAGCAGGAATTTGTGGGTTTGGTCAATCCATTCGCGAGATATGGGACTTTGAAACTAAGAAATGGTTGAGAAGACAACAAATTTTTCGCAATTCTGCTGCTCCAAACGCTTAACCAGAATGGCCTAGGGAAAAAATACACATACCGTTGTAATCGGGCGAGTTTCTACTTTCAGCTGCAATTGGAATTTTTGGGTTAGGTCAATCCGTTCGCGAGATATGGGAGTTTGAGCCAAGAAATGGTTGAGAAGGCAAAATATTTTTCGCAATTCTGCTGCTCCAAACGCTTAATCAGAATGGCCTAGGGAGAAAATACACATACCGTTGTAATCGGGCTAGTTTCTACTTTCAGATGCAATAGGAATTTTTGGGTGAGGTCAATACGTTCGCGAGATATGGGAGTTTGAAGCCAAGAAATGGTTGAGAAGGCAAAAAATTTTTCGCAATTCTGCTGCTCCAAACGCTTAACCAGAATGGCCTAGGGAGAAAATACACATACCGTTGTAATCGGGCTAGTTTCTACTTTCAGACGCAGCAGGAATTTGTGGGTTTGTTCAATCCATTCGCGAGATATGGGAGTTTGAAGCTAAGAAATGGTTGAGAAGAAAACAAATTTTACGCACTTCTGCTGCTCCAAACGCTTAACCAGAATGGCCTAGGGAAAAAATACACATACCGTTGTAATCGGGCGAGTTTCTACTTTCAGATGCAACAGGAATTTGTGGGTTTGGTCAATCCATTCGCGAGATATGGGACTTTGAAACTAAGAAATGGTTGAGAAGACAACAAATTTTTCGCAATTCTGCTGCTCCAAACGCTTAACCAGAATGGCCTAGGGAGAAAATACACATACCGCTGTAATCGGGCTAGTTTCTACTTTCAGATGCAATAGGACTTTTTGGGTTAGGTCAATCCGTTCGCGAGATATGGGAGTTTGAAGCCAAGAAATGGTTGAGAAGGCAAAAAATTTTTCGCAATTCTGCTGCTCCAAACGCTTAACCAGAAGGGGCTAGGGAAAAAATACACATACCGCTGTAATCGGGCGAGTTTCTACTTTCAGACGCAACAGGAATTTTTGGGTTAGGTCAATCCGTTCGCGAGATATGGGAGTTTGAATCCAAGAAATGGTTGAGAAGGCGAAAAATTTTTCGCAATTCTGCTGCTCCAAACGCTTAACCAGAATGGCCTAGGGTGAAAATACACATACCGTTGTAATCGGGCTAGTTTCTACTTTCAAACGCAGCAGGAATTTTTGGGTTTGGTCAATCCGTTCGCGAGATATGGGAGTTTGAAGGTAAGAAATGGTTGAGAAGACAACAAATTTTACGCACTTCTGCTGCTCCAAACGCTTAACCAGAATGGCCTAGGGAAAAAATACACATACCGTTGTAATCGGGCGAGTTTCTACTTTCAGATGCAACAGGAATTTTAGGGTTAGGTCAATCCGTTCGCGAGATATGGGAGTTTGAAGCTAAGAAATGGTTGAGAAGAAAACAAATTTTTCGCAATTCTGCTGCTCCAAACGCTTAACCAGAATGGCCTAGGGAAAAAATACACATACCGTTGTAATCGGGCGAGTGTCTACTTTCAGATGCAATAGGAATTTTTGGGTTAGGTCAATCCGTTCGCGAGATATGGTAGTTTGAAGCCAAGAAATGGTTGAGAAGGCAATAAATTTTTCGCAATTCTGCTGCTCCAAACGCTTAACCAGAATGGCCTAGGGAAAAAATACACATACCGATGTAATCGGGCGAGATTCTACTTTCAGATGCAATAGGAATTTTTGGGTTAGGTCAATCCGTTCGCTAGATATGGGAGTTTGAAGCCAAGAAATGGTTGAGAAGGCAAAAAATTTTTCGCAATTCTGCTGCTGCAAACGCTTAACCAGAATGGCCTAGGGAAAAAATACACATACCGTTGACATCGGGCGAGTTTCTACTTTCAGATGCAATAGGAATTTTTGGGTTAGGTCAATCCGTTCGCGAGATATGGGAGTTTGAAGCTAAGAAATGGTTGAGAAGACAACAAATTTTTCGCAATTCTGCTGCTCCAAACGCTTAACCCGAATGGCCTAGGGTAAAAATACACATACCGCTATAATCGGGCGAGTTTCTACTTTCAGATGCAATAGGAATTTTTGGGTTAGGTCAATCCATTCGCGAGATATGGGAGTTTGAAGACAAGAAATGGTTGAGAAGGCAAAAAATTTTCGCAATTCTGCTGCTCCAAACGCTTAACCAGAATGGCCTAGGGAAAAAATACACACACCGTTGTAATCGGGCGAGTTTCTACTTTCAGATGCAATAGGAATTTTTGGGTTAGGTCAATCCGTTCGCGAGATATGGGAGTTTGAAGCCAAGAAATGGTTGAGAGGGCAAAAAATTTTTCGCAATTCTGCTGCTCCAAACGCTTAACCAGAATGGCCAAGGGAGAAAATACACATACCGCTGTAATCGGGCTAGTTTCTACTTTCAGATGCAATAGGACTTTTTGGGTTAGGTCAATCCGTTCGCGAGATATGGGAGTTTGAAGCCAAGAAATGTTTGAGAAGGCAAAAAATTTTTCGCAATTCTGCTGCTCCAAACGCTTAACCAGAATGGCCTAGGGAAAAAATACACACACCGTTGTAATCGGGCGAGTTTCTACTTTCAGATGCAATAGGAATTTTTGGGTTAGGTCAATCCTTTCGCGAGATATGGGAGTTTGAAGCCAAGAAATGGTTGAGAAGAAAACAAATTTTTCGCAATTCTGCTGCTCCAAACGCTTGACCAGAGTGGGCTAGGGAAAAAATACACATACCGTAGTAATCGGCCGAGTTTCTACTTTCAGACGCTACAGGAATTTTTGGGTTAGGACAATCCGTTCGCGAGATATGGGAGTTTGAATCCAAGAAATGGTTGAGAAGGCAAAAAATTTTTGGCAATTCTGCTGCTCCAAACGCTTAACCAGAATGGCCTAGGGAGAAAATACACATACCGTTGTAATCGGGCTAGTTTCTACTTTCAAACGCAGCAGGAATTTTTGGGTTTGGTCAATCCGTTCGCGAGATATGGGAGTTTGAAGGTAAGAAATGGTTCAGAAGACAACAAATTTTACGCACTTCTGCTGCTCCAAACGCTTAACCAGAATGGCCTAGGGAAAAAATACACACACCGCTGTAATCGGGCGAGTTTCTACTTTCAGATGCAATAGGAATTTTTGGGTTAGGGCAATCCGTTCGCCAGATATGGGAGTTTGAAGCCAAGAAATGGTTGAGAAGGCAAAAAATTTTTCGCAATTCTGCTGCTCCAAACGCTTAACCAGAATGGCCTTGGGAAAAAATACACAAACCGTTGTAATCGGGCGAGTTTCTACTTTCAGATGCAATTTGAATTTTTGGGTTAGGTCAATCCGTTCGCGAGATATGGGAGTTTGAAGCCAAGAAATGGTTGAGAAGGCAAAAAATTTTTCGCAATTCTGCTGCTCCAAACGCTTAACCAGAGTGGCCTAGGGAGAAAATACACATACCGTTGTAATCGGGCTAGTTTCTACTTTCAGATGCAATAGGAATTTTTGGGTGAGGTCAATCCGTTCGCGAGATATGGGAGTTTGAAGCCAAGAAATGGTTGAGAAGGCAAAAAATTTTTCGCAATTCTGCTGCTCCAAACGCTTAACCAGAATGGCCTATGGAGAAAATACACATACCGTTGTAATCCGGCTAGTTTCTACTTTCAGACGCAGCAGGAATTTTTGGGTTTGGTCAATCCGTTCGCGAGATGTGGGACTTTGAAACTAAGAAATGGTTGAGAAGACAACAAATTTTTCGCAATTCTGCTGAACCAAACGCTTAACAAGAATGGGCTAGGGAAAAAATACACATACCGTTGTAATCGGGCGAGTTTCTACTTTCAGACGCTACAGGAATTTTTGGGTTAGGTCAATCCGTTCGCGAGATATGGGAGTTTGAAGCCAAGAAATGGTTGAGAAGACAACAAATTTTTCGCAATTCTGCTGCTCCAAACGCTTAACCAGAATGGCCTAGGGAAAAAATACACAAATCGTTGTAATCGGGCGGGTTTCTACTTTCAGATGCAATAGGAATTTTTGGGTTAGGTTAATCCGTTCGCGAGATATGGGAGTTTGAGCCAAGAAATGGTTGAGAAGGCAAAAAATTTTTCGCAATTCTGCTGCTCCAAACGCTTAACCAGAATGGCCTAGGGAGAAAATACACATACCGCTGTAATCGGGCTAGTTTCTACTTTCAGATGCAATAGGACTTTTTGGGTTAGGTCAATCCGTTCGCGAGATATGGGAGTTTGAAACCAAGAAATGGTTGAGAAGGCAAAAAATTTTTCGCAATTCTGCTGCTCCAAACGCTTAACCAGAATGGCCTAGGGAAAAAATACACACACCGTTGTAATCGGGCGAGTTTCTACTTTCAGATGCAATAGGAATTTTTGGGTTAGGTCAATCCGTTCGCGAGGTATGGGAGTTTGAAGTCAAGAAATGGTTGAGAAGGCAAAAAATTTTTCGCAATTCTGCTGCTCCAAACGCTTAACCAGAATTGCCTAGGGAAAAAATGCACATACCGCTGTAATCGGGCGAGTTTCTACTTTCAGATGCAATAGGAATTTTTGGGTTAGGTCAATCCGTTCGCGAGATATGGGAGTTTGAAGACAAGAAATGGTTGAGAAGGCAAAAAATTTTTCGCAATTCTGCTGCTCCAAACGCTTAACCAGAATGGCCTAGGGAGAAAATACACATACCGTTGTAATCGGGCTAGTTTCTACTTTCAGACGCAGCAGGAATTTGTGGGTTTGGTCAATCCATTCGCGAGATATGGGACTTTGAAACTAAGAAATGGTTGAGAAGACAACAAATTTTTCGCAATTCTGCAGAACCAAACGCTTAACAAGAATGGGCTAGGGAAAAAATACACATACCGTTGTAATCGGGCGAGTTTCTACTATCAGATGCAACAGGCATTTTTGGGTTAGGTCAATCCGTTCGCGAGATATGGGAGTTTGAACCTAAGAACTGGTTGAGAAGACAACAAATTTTTCGCAATTCTGCTGCTCCAAACGCTTAACCAGAATGGCCTTGGGAAAAAATACACAAACCGTTGTAATCGGGCGAGTTTCTACTTTCAGATGCAATTTGAATTTTTGGGTTAGGTCAATCCGTTCGCGAGATATGGGAGTTTGAAGCCAAGAAATGGTTGAGAAGTCAAAAAATTTTTCGCAATTCTGCTGCTCCAAACGCTTAACCAGAATGGCCTATGGAGAAAATACACATACCGTTGTAATCCGGCTAGTTTCTACTTTCAGACGCAGCAGGAATTTTTGGGTTTGGTCAATCCGTTCGCGAGATATGGGACTTTGAAACTAAGAAATGGTTGAGAAGACAACAAATTTTTCGCAATTCTGCTGAACCAAACGCTTAACAAGAATGGGCTAGGGAAAAAATACACATACCGTTGTAATCGGGCGAGTTTCTACTTTCAGACGCTACAGGAATTTTTGGGTTAGGTCAATCCGTTCGCGAGATATGGGAGTTTGAAGCCAAGAAATGGTTGAGAAGACAACAAATTTTTCGCAATTCTGCTGCTCCAAACGCTTAACCAGAATGGCCTAGGGAAAAAATACACATACCGTTGTAATCGGGCGGGTTTCTACTTTCAGATGCAATAGGAATTTTTGGGTTAGGTTAATCCGTTCGCGAGATATGGGAGTTTGAGCCAAGAAATGGTTGAGAAGGCAAAAAATTTTTCGCAATTCTTCTGCTCCAAACGCTTAACCAGAATGGCCTAGGGAGAAAATACACATACCGCTGTAATCGGGCTAGTTTCTACTTTCAGATGCAATAGGACTTTTTGGGTTATGTCAAACCGTTCGCGAGATATGGGAGTTTGAAGCCAAGAAATGGTTGAGAAGGCAAAAAATTTTTCGCAATTCTGCTGCTCCAAACGCTTAACCAGAATGGCCTAGGGAAAAAATACACACACCGTTGTAATCGGGCGAGTTTCTACTTTCAGATGCAACAGGAATTTTTGGGTTAGGTCAATCCGTTCGCGAGATATGGCAGTTTGAAGCTAAGAAATGGTTGAGAAGACAACAAATTTTTCGCAATTCTGCTGCTCCAAACGCTTAACCAGAATGGCCTAGGGAAAAAATACACATACCGTTGTAATCGGGCTAGTTTCTACTTTCAGATGCAATAGGAATTTTTGGGTGAGGTCAATCCGTTCGCGAGATATGGGAGTTTGAAGCCAAGAAATGGTTGAGAAGGCAAAACATTTTTCGCAATTCTGCTGCTCCAAACGCTTAACCAGAATGGCCTAGGGAGAAAATACACATACCGTTGTAATCGGGCTAGTTTCTACTTTCAGACGCAGCAGGAATTTGTGGGTTTGGTCAATCCATTCGCGAGATATGGGACTTTGAAGCTAAGAAATGGTTGAGAAGGCAAAAAATTTTTCGCAATTCTTCTGCTCCAAACGCTTAACCAGAATGGCCTAGGGAGAAAATACACATACCCCTTTAATCGGGCTAGTTTCTACTTTCAGATGCAATAGGAATTTTTGGGTTAGGTCAATCCGTTCGCGAGATATGGGAGTTTGAAGCCAAGAAATGGTTGAGAAGGCAAAAAATTTTTCGCAATTCTGCTGCTCCAAACGCTTAACCAGAATGGCCTAGGGAAAAAATACACACACCGTTGTAATCGGGCGAGTTTCTACTTTCAGATGCAATAGGAATTTTTGGGTTAGGTCAATCCGTTCGCGAGATATGGGAGTTTGAAGCCAAGAAATGGTTGAGAAGGCAAAAAATTTTTCGCAATTCTGCTGCTCCAAACGCTTAACCAGAATGGCCTAGGGAAAAAATACACACACCGTTGTAATCGGGCGAGTTTCTACTTTCAGATGCAATAGGAATTTTTGGGTTAGGTCAATCCGTTCGCGAGATATGGGAGTTTGAAGCCAAGAAATGGTTGAGAAGGCAAAAAATTTTTCGCAATTCTGCTGCTCCAAACGCTTAACCAGAATGGCCTAGGGAAAAAATACATATACCGCTGTAATCGGGCGAGTTTCTACTTTCAGATGCAATAGGAATTTTTGGGTTAGGTCAATCCGTTCGCGAGATATGGGAGTTTGAAGCCAAGAAATGGTTGAGAAGGCAAAAAATTTTTCGCAATTCTTCTGCTCCAAACGCTTAACCAGAATGGCCTAGGGAAAAAATACACATACCGTTGTAATCGGGCGAGATTCGACTTTCAGATGCAATAGGAATTTTTGGATTAGGTCAATCCGTTCGCGAGATATGGGAGTTTGAAGCTAAGAAATGGTTGAGAAGACAACAAATTTTTCGCACTTCTGCTGCTCCAAACGCTTAACCAGAATGGGCTAAGGAAAAAATACAAATACCGCTGTAATCGGGCGAGTTTCTACTTTCAGACACAACAGGAATTTTTGGGTCAGGTCAATCCGTTCGCGAGATATGGGAGTTTGAAGCCAAGAAATGGTTGAGAAGACAACAAATTTTTCGCAATTCTGCTGCTCCAAACGCTTAACCAGAATGGCCTAGGGAAAAAATACACATACCGTTGTAATCGGGCGGGTTTCTACTTTCAGATGCAATAGGAATTTTTGGGTTAGGTCAATCCGTTCGCGAGATATGGGAGTTTGAAGCCACGAAATGGTTGAGAAGGCAAAAAATTTTTCGCAATTCTGCTGCTCCAAACGCTTAACCAGAATGGCCTAGGGAAAAAATACACATACCGTTGTAATCGGGCGGGTTTCTACTTTCAGATGCAATAGGAATTTTTGGGTTAGGTTAATCCGTTCGCGAGATATGGGAGTTTGAGCCAAGAAATGGTTGAGAAGGCAAAAAATTTTTCGCAATTCTGCTGCACCAAACGCTTAACCAGAATGGCCTAGGGGAAAAATACACATAACGCTGTAATCGGGCGAGTTTCTACTTTCAGATGCAATAGGAATTTTTGCGTTAGGTCAATCCGTTCGCGAGATATGGGAGTTTGTAGCCAAGAAATGGTTGAGAAGGCAAAAAATTTTTCGCAATTCTGCTGCTCCAAACACTTAACCAGAATAGCCTAGGGAAAAAATACACACACCGTTGTAATCGGGCGAGTTTCTACTTTCAGATGCAATAGGAATTTCTGGGTTAGGTCTATCCGTTCGCGAGATATGGGAGTTTGAAGCCAAGAAATGGTTGAGAAGGCAAAACATTTTTCGCAATTCTGCTGCTCCAAACGCTTAACCAGAATGGCCTAGGGAGAAAATACACATACCGTTGTAATCGGGCTAGTTTCTGCTTTCAGACGCAGCAGGAATTTGTGGGTTTGGTCAATCCATTCGCGAGATATGGGACTTTGAAACTAAGAAATGGTTGAGAGGACAACAAATTTTTCGCAATTCTGCAGAACCAAACGCTTAACAAGAATGGGCTAGGGAAAAAATACACATACCGTTGTAATCGGGCGAGTTTCTACTATCAGATGCAACAGGCATTTTTGGGTTAGGTCAATCCGTTCGCGAGATATGGGAGTTTGAACCTAAGAAATGGTTGAGAAGACAACAAATTTTTCGCAATTCTGCTTCTCCAAACGCTTAACCAGAATGGCCTTGGGAAAAAATACACAAACCGTTGTAATCGGGCGAGATTCTACTTTCAGATGCAATTTGAATTTTTGGGTTAGGTCAATCCGTTCGCGAGATATGGGAGTTTGGGCCAAGAAATGGTTGAGAAGGCAAAAAATTTTTCGCAATTCTGCTGCTCCAAACGCTTAACCAGAATGGCCTAGGGAGAAAATACACATACCGTTGTAATCGGGCTAGTTTCTACTTTCAGATGCAATAGGAATTTTTGGGTTAGCTTAATCCGTTCGCGAGATATGGGAGTTTGAGCCAAGAAATGGTTGAGAAGGCAAAAAATTTTTCGCAATTCTGCTGCACCAATAGCTTAACCAGAATGGCCTAGGGGAAAAATACACATAACGCTGTAATCGGGCGAGTTTCTACTTTCAGATGCAATAGGAATTTTTGCGTTAGGTCAATCCGTTCGCGAGATATGGGAGTTTGTAGCCAAGAAATGGTTGAGAAGGCAAAAAATTTTTCGCAATTCTGCTGCTCCAAACACTTAACCAGAATAGCCTAGGGAAAAAATACACACACCGTTGTAATCGGGCGAGTTTCTACTTTCAGATGCAATAGGAATTTTTGGGTTAGGTCAATCCGTTCGCGAGATATGGGAGTTTGAAGCCAAGAAATGGTTGAGAAGGCAAAAAATTTTTCGCAATTCTGCTGCTCCAAACGCTTAACCAGAATGGCCTAGGGAGAAAATACACATACCCCTGTAATCGGTCTAGTTTCTACTTTCAGATGCAATAGGAATTTTTGGGTTAGGTCAATCCGTTCGCGAGATATGGGAGTTTGAAGCCAAGAAATGGTTGAGAAGGCAAAAAATTTTTCGCAATTCTGCTGCTCCAAACGCTTAACCAGAATGGCCTAGGGAAAAAATACACACACCGTTGTAATCGGGCGAGTTTCTACTTTCAGATGCAATAGGAATTTTTGGGTTAGGTCAATCCGTTCGCGAGATATGGGAGTTTGAAGCCAAGAAATGGTTGAGAAGGCAAAAAATTTTTCGCAATTCTTCTGCTCCAAACGCTTAACCAGAATGGCCTAGGGAAAAAATACACATACCGTTGTAATCGGGCGAGTTTCTACTTTCAGATGCAACAGGAATTTTTGGGTTAGGTCAATCCGTTCGCGAGATAGGGGAGTTTGAAGCTAAGAAATGGTTGAGAAGACCACAAATTTTTCGCAATTCTGCTGCTCCAAACGCTTAACCAGAATGGCCTAGGGAAAAAATACACATACCGTTGTAATCGGGCGAGATTCGACTTTCAGATGCAATAGGAATTTTTGGGTTAGGTCAATCCGTTCGCGAGATATGGGAGTTTGAAGCTAAGAAATGGTTGAGAAGACAACAAATTTTTCGCACTTCTGCTGCTCCAAACGCTTAACCAGAATGGCCTAGGGAGAAAATACACATACCCCTGTAATCGGGCTAGTTTCTACTTTCAGATGCAATAGGAATTTTTGGGTTAGGTCAATCCGTTCGCGAGATATGGGAGTTTGAAGCCAAGAAATGGTTGAGAAGGCAAAAAATTTTTCGCAATTCTGCTGCTCCAAACGCTTAACCAGAATGGCCTAGGGAAAAAATACACACACCGTTGTAATCGGGCGAGTTTCTACTTTCAGATGCAATAGGAATTTTTGGGTTAGGTCAATCCGTTCGCGAGATATGGGAGTTTGAAGCCAAGAAATGGTTGAGAAGGCAAAAAATTTTTCGCAATTCTGCTGCTCCAAACGCTTAACCAGAATGGCCTAGGGAAAAAATACACACACCGTTGTAATCGGGCGAGTTTCTACTTTCAGATGCAATAGGAATTTTTGGGTTAGGTCAATCCGTTCGCGAGATATGGGAGCTTGAAGCCAAGAAATGGTTGAGAAGGCAAAAAATTTTTCGCAATTCTGCTGCTCCAAACGCTTAACCAGAATGGCCTAGGGAGAAAATACACATACCCCTTTAATCGGGCTAGTTTCTACTTTCAGATGCAATAGGAATTTTTGGGTTAGGTCAATCCGTTCGCGAGATATGGGAGTTTGAAGCCAAGAAATGGTTGAGAAGGCAAAAAATTTTTCGCAATTCTGCTGCTCCAAACGCTTAACCAGAATGGCCTAGGGAAAAAATACACACACCGTTGTAATCGGGCGAGTTTCTACTTTCAGATGCAATAGGAATTTTTGGGTTAGGTCAATCCGTTCGCGAGATATGGGAGTTTGAAGCCAAGAAATGGTTGAGAAGGCAAAAAATTTTTCGCAATTCTGCTGCTCCAAACGCTTAACCAGAATGGCCTAGGGAAAAAATACACACACCGTTGTAATCGGGCGAGTTTCTACTTTCAGATGCAATAGGAATTTTTGGGTTAGGTCAATCCGTTCGCGAGATATGGGAGTTTGAAGCCAAGAAATGGTTGAGAAGGCAAAAAATTTTTCGCAATTCTGCTGCTCCAAACGCTTAACCAGAATGGCCTAGGGAAAAAATACATATACCGCTGTAATCGGGCGAGTTTCTACTTTCAGATGCAATAGGAATTTTTGGGTTAGGTCAATCCGTTCGCGAGATATGGGAGTTTGAAGCCAAGAAATGGTTGAGAAGGCAAAAAATTTTTCGCAATTCTTCTGCTCCAAACGCTTAACCAGAATGGCCTAGGGAAAAAATACACATACCGTTGTAATCGGGCGAGATTCGACTTTCAGATGCAATAGGAATTTTTGGATTAGGTCAATCCGTTCGCGAGATATGGGAGTTTGAAGCTAAGAAATGGTTGAGAAGACAACAAATTTTTCGCACTTCTGCTGCTCCAAACGCTTAACCAGAATGGGCTAAGGAAAAAATACAAATACCGCTGTAATCGGGCGAGTTTCTACTTTCAGACACAACAGGAATTTTTGGGTCAGGTCAATCCGTTCGCGAGATATGGGAGTTTGAAGCCAAGAAATGGTTGAGAAGACAACAAATTTTTCGCAATTCTGCTGCTCCAAACGCTTAACCAGAATGGCCTAGGGAAAAAATACACATACCGTTGTAATCGGGCGGGTTTCTACTTTCAGATGCAATAGGAATTTTTGGGTTAGGTCAATCCGTTCGCGAGATATGGGAGTTTGAAGCCACGAAATGGTTGAGAAGGCAAAAAATTTTTCGCAATTCTGCTGCTCCAAACGCTTAACCAGAATGGCCTAGGGAAAAAATACACATACCGTTGTAATCGGGCGGGTTTCTACTTTCAGATGCAATAGGAATTTTTGGGTTAGGTTAATCCGTTCGCGAGATATGGGAGTTTGAGCCAAGAAATGGTTGAGAAGGCAAAAAATTTTTCGCAATTCTGCTGCACCAAACGCTTAACCAGAATGGCCTAGGGGAAAAATACACATAACGCTGTAATCGGGCGAGTTTCTACTTTCAGATGCAATAGGAATTTTTGCGTTAGGTCAATCCGTTCGCGAGATATGGGAGTTTGTAGCCAAGAAATGGTTGAGAAGGCAAAAAATTTTTCGCAATTCTGCTGCTCCAAACACTTAACCAGAATAGCCTAGGGAAAAAATACACACACCGTTGTAATCGGGCGAGTTTCTACTTTCAGATGCAATAGGAATTTCTGGGTTAGGTCTATCCGTTCGCGAGATATGGGAGTTTGAAGCCAAGAAATGGTTGAGAAGGCAAAACATTTTTCGCAATTCTGCTGCTCCAAACGCTTAACCAGAATGGCCTAGGGAGAAAATACACATACCGTTGTAATCGGGCTAGTTTCTGCTTTCAGACGCAGCAGGAATTTGTGGGTTTGGTCAATCCATTCGCGAGATATGGGACTTTGAAACTAAGAAATGGTTGAGAGGACAACAAATTTTTCGCAATTCTGCAGAACCAAACGCTTAACAAGAATGGGCTAGGGAAAAAATACACATACCGTTGTAATCGGGCGAGTTTCTACTATCAGATGCAACAGGCATTTTTGGGTTAGGTCAATCCGTTCGCGAGATATGGGAGTTTGAACCTAAGAAATGGTTGAGAAGACAACAAATTTTTCGCAATTCTGCTTCTCCAAACGCTTAACCAGAATGGCCTTGGGAAAAAATACACAAACCGTTGTAATCGGGCGAGATTCTACTTTCAGATGCAATTTGAATTTTTGGGTTAGGTCAATCCGTTCGCGAGATATGGGAGTTTGGGCCAAGAAATGGTTGAGAAGGCAAAAAATTTTTCGCAATTCTGCTGCTCCAAACGCTTAACCAGAATGGCCTAGGGAGAAAATACACATACCGTTGTAATCGGGCTAGTTTCTACTTTCAGATGCAATAGGAATTTTTGGGTTAGCTTAATCCGTTCGCGAGATATGGGAGTTTGAGCCAAGAAATGGTTGAGAAGGCAAAAAATTTTTCGCAATTCTGCTGCACCAATAGCTTAACCAGAATGGCCTAGGGGAAAAATACACATAACGCTGTAATCGGGCGAGTTTCTACTTTCAGATGCAATAGGAATTTTTGCGTTAGGTCAATCCGTTCGCGAGATATGGGAGTTTGTAGCCAAGAAATGGTTGAGAAGGCAAAAAATTTTTCGCAATTCTGCTGCTCCAAACACTTAACCAGAATAGCCTAGGGAAAAAATACACACACCGTTGTAATCGGGCGAGTTTCTACTTTCAGATGCAATAGGAATTTTTGGGTTAGGTCAATCCGTTCGCGAGATATGGGAGTTTGAAGCCAAGAAATGGTTGAGAAGGCAAAAAATTTTTCGCAATTCTGCTGCTCCAAACGCTTAACCAGAATGGCCTAGGGAGAAAATACACATACCCCTGTAATCGGTCTAGTTTCTACTTTCAGATGCAATAGGAATTTTTGGGTTAGGTCAATCCGTTCGCGAGATATGGGAGTTTGAAGCCAAGAAATGGTTGAGAAGGCAAAAAATTTTTCGCAATTCTGCTGCTCCAAACGCTTAACCAGAATGGCCTAGGGAAAAAATACACACACCGTTGTAATCGGGCGAGTTTCTACTTTCAGATGCAATAGGAATTTTTGGGTTAGGTCAATCCGTTCGCGAGATATGGGAGTTTGAAGCCAAGAAATGGTTGAGAAGGCAAAAAATTTTTCGCAATTCTTCTGCTCCAAACGCTTAACCAGAATGGCCTAGGGAAAAAATACACATACCGTTGTAATCGGGCGAGTTTCTACTTTCAGATGCAACAGGAATTTTTGGGTTAGGTCAATCCGTTCGCGAGATAGGGGAGTTTGAAGCTAAGAAATGGTTGAGAAGACCACAAATTTTTCGCAATTCTGCTGCTCCAAACGCTTAACCAGAATGGCCTAGGGAAAAAATACACATACCGTTGTAATCGGGCGAGATTCGACTTTCAGATGCAATAGGAATTTTTGGGTTAGGTCAATCCGTTCGCGAGATATGGGAGTTTGAAGCTAAGAAATGGTTGAGAAGACAACAAATTTTTCGCACTTCTGCTGCTCCAAACGCTTAACCAGAATGGCCTAGGGAGAAAATACACATACCCCTGTAATCGGGCTAGTTTCTACTTTCAGATGCAATAGGAATTTTTGGGTTAGGTCAATCCGTTCGCGAGATATGGGAGTTTGAAGCCAAGAAATGGTTGAGAAGGCAAAAAATTTTTCGCAATTCTGCTGCTCCAAACGCTTAACCAGAATGGCCTAGGGAAAAAATACACACACCGTTGTAATCGGGCGAGTTTCTACTTTCAGATGCAATAGGAATTTTTGGGTTAGGTCAATCCGTTCGCGAGATATGGGAGTTTGAAGCCAAGAAATGGTTGAGAAGGCAAAAAATTTTTCGCAATTCTGCTGCTCCAAACGCTTAACCAGAATGGCCTAGGGAAAAAATACACACACCGTTGTAATCGGGCGAGTTTCTACTTTCAGATGCAATAGGAATTTTTGGGTTAGGTCAATCCGTTCGCGAGATATGGGAGCTTGAAGCCAAGAAATGGTTGAGAAGGCAAAAAATTTTTCGCAATTCTGCTGCTCCAAACGCTTAACCAGAATGGCCTAGTGAAAAAATACATATACCGCTGTAATCGGGCGAGTTTCTACTTTCAGATACAATAGGAATTTTTGGGTTAGGTCAATCCGTTCGCGAGATATGGGAGTTTGAAGCCAAGAAATGGTTGAGAAGGCAACAAATTTTTCGCAATTCTTCTGCTCCAAACGCTTAACCAGAATGGCCTAGGGAAAAAATAGACATACCGTTGTAATCGGGCGAGATTCGACTTTCAGATGCAATAGGAATTTTTGGGTTAGGTCAATCCGTTCGCGAGATATGGGAGTTTGAAGCTAAGAAATGGTTGAGAAGACAACAAATTTTTCGCACTTCTGCTGCTCCAAACGCTTAACCAGAATGGGCTAAGGAAAAAATACAAATACCGCTGTAATCGGGCGAGTTTCTACTTTCAGACACAACAGGAATTTTTGGGTCAGGTCAATCCGTTCGCGAGATATGGGAGTTTGAAGCCAAGAAATGGTTGAGAAGACAACAAATTTTTCGCAATTCTGCTGCTCCAAACGCTTAACCAGAATGGCCTAGGGAAAAAATACACATACCGTTGTAATCGGGCGGGTTTCTACTTTCAGATGCAATAGGAATTTTTGGGTTAGGTCAATCCGTTCGCGAGATATGGGAGTTTGAAGCCACGAAATGGTTGAGAAGGCAAAAAATTTTTCGCAATTCTGCTGCTCCAAACGCTTAACCAGAATGGCCTAGGGAAAAAATACACATACCGTTGTAATCGGGCGGGTTTCTACTTTCAGATGCAATAGGAATTTTTGGGTTAGGTTAATCCGTTCGCGAGATATGGGAGTTTGAGCCAAGAAATGGTTGAGAAGGCAAAAAATTTTTCGCAATTCTGCTGCACCAAACGCTTAACCAGAATGGCCTAGGGGAAAAATACACATAACGCTGTAATCGGGCGAGTTTCTACTTTCAGATGCAATAGGAATTTTTGGGTTAGGTCAATCCGTTCGCGAGATATGGGAGTTTGAAGCCAAGAAACGGTTGAGAAGGCAAAAAACTTTTCGCAATTCTGCTGCTCCAAACGCTTAACCAGAATGGCCTAGGGAAAAAATACACACACCGTTGTAATCGGGCGAGTTTCTACTTTCAGATGCAACATGAATTTTTGGGTTAGGTCAATCCGTTCGCGAGATATGGGAGTTTGAAGCTAAGAAATGGTTGAGAAGACCACAAATTTTTCGCAATTCTGCTGCTCCAAACGCTTAACCAGAATGGCCTAGGGAAAAAATACACATACCGTTGTAATCGGGCGAGTTTCTACTTTCAGACGCAACAGGAATTTTTGGGTTAGGTCAATCCGTTCGCGAGATATGGGAGTTTGAAGCCAAGAAATGGTTGAGAAGGCACAAAATTTTTCGCAATTCTGCTGCTCCAAACGCTTAACCAGAATGGCCTAGGGAAAAAATACACATACCGCTGTAATCGGGCGAGTTTCTACTTTCAGACGCAACAGGAATTTTTGAGTTAGGTCAATCCGTTCGCGAGATATGGGAGTTTGAAGCCAAGAAATGGTTGAGAAGGCAAAAAATTTTTCGCAATTCTTCTGCTCCAAACGCTTAACAGGAATGGCCTAGGGAAAAAATACATATACCGTTGTAATCGGGCGAGATTCGACTTTCAGATGCAATAGGAATTTTTGGGTTAGGTCAATCCGTTCGCGAGATATGGGAGTTTGAAGCCAAGAAATGGTTGAGAAGGCAACAAATTTTTCGCAATTCTGCTGCTCCAAACGCTTAACCAGAATGGCCTAGGGAAAAAATACACACACCGTTGTAATCGGGCGAGTTTCTACTTTCAGATGCAATAGGAATTTTTGGGTTAGGTCAATCCGTTCGCGAGATATGGGAGTTTGAAGCCAAGAAATGGTTGAGAAGGCAAAAAATTTTTCGCAATTCTTCTGCTCCAAACGCTTAACAGGAATGGCCTAGGGAAAAAATACATATACCGTTGTAATCGGGCGAGATTCGACTTTCAGATGCAATAGGAATTTTTGGGTTAGGTCAATCCGTTCGCGAGATATGGGAGTTTGAAGCCAAGAAATGGTTGAGAAGGCAACAAATTTTTCGCAATTCTGCTGCTCCAAACGCTTAACCAGAATGGCCTAGGGAAAAAATACACACACCGTTGTAATCGGGCGAGTTTCTACTTTCAGATGCAATAGGAATTTTTGGGTTAGGTCAATCCGTTCGCGAGATATGGGAGTTTGAAGCCAAGAAATGGTTGAGAAGGCAAAAAATTTTTCGCAATTCTGCTGCTCCAAACGCTTAACCAGAATGGCCTAGGGAAAAAATACATATACCGCTGTAATCGGGCGAGTTTCTACTTTCAGATGCAATAGGAATTTTTGGGTTAGGTCAATCCGTTCGCGAGATATGGGAGTTTGAAGCCAAGAAATGGTTGAGAAGGCAAAAAATTTTTCGCAATTCTTCTGCTCCAAACGCTTAACCAGAATGGCCTAGGGAAAAAATACACATACCGTTGTAATCGGGCGAGTTTCTACTTTCAGATGCAACAGGAATTTTTGGGTTAGGTCAATCCGTTCGCGAGACATGGGAGTTTGAGACAAGAAATGGTTGAGAAGACAACAAATTTTTCGCACTTCTGCTGCTCCAAACGCTTAACCAGAATGGGCTAAGGAAAAAATACAAATACCGCTGTAATCGGGCGAGTTTTTACTTTCAGACACAACAGGAATTTTTGGGTCAGGTCAATCCGTTCGCGAGATATGGGAGTTTGAAGCCAAGAAATGGTTGAGAAGGCAAAAAATTTTTCGCAATTCTGCTGCTCCAAACGCTTAACCAGAATGGCCTAGGGAGAAAATACACACACCGTTGTAATCGGGCGAGTTTCTACTTTCAGATGCAATAGGAATTTTTGGGTTAGGTCAATCCGTTCGCGAGATATGGGAGTTTGAAGCCAAGAAATGGTTGAGAAGGCAAAAAATTTTTCGCAATTCTGCTGCTCCAAACGCTTAACCAGAATGGCCTAGGGAAAAAATACACATACCGCTGTAATCGGGCGAGTTTCTACTTTCAGATGCAATAGGAATTTTTGGGTTAGGTCAATCCGTTCGCGAGATATGGGAGTTTGAAGCCAAGAAATGGTTGAGAAGGCAAAAAATTTTTCGCAATTCTTCTGCTCCAAACGCTTAACCAGAATGGCCTAGGGAAAAAATACACATACCGTTGTAATCGGGCGAGTTTCTACTTTCAGATGCAACAGGAATTTTTGGGTTAGGTCAATCCGTTCGCGAGACATGGGAGTTTGAGACAAGAAATGGTTGAGAAGACAACAAATTTTTCGCACTTCTGCTGCTCCAAACGCTTAACCAGAATGGGCTAAGGAAAAAATACAAATACCGCTGTAATCGGGCGAGTTTTTACTTTCAGACACAACAGGAATTTTTGGGTCAGGTCAATCCGTTCGCGAGATATGGGAGTTTGAAGCCAAGAAATGGTTGAGAAGACAACAAATTTTTCGCAATTCTGCTGCTCCAAACGCTTAACCAGAATGGCCTAGGGAAAAAATACATATACCGCTGTAATCGGGCGAGTTTCTACTTTCAGATACAATAGGAATTTTTGGGTTAGGTCAATCCGTTCGCGAGATATGGGAGTTTGAAGCCAAGAAATGGTTGAGAAGGCAAAAAATTTTTCGCAATTCTTCTGCTCCAAACGCTTAACCAGAATGGCCTAGGGAAAAAATACACATACCGTTGTAATCGGGCGAGATTCGACTTTCAGATGCAATAGGAATTTTTGGGTTAGGTCAATCCGTTCGCGAGATATGGGAGTTTGAAGCTAAGAAATGGTTGAGAAGACAACAAATTTTTCGCACTTCTGCTGCTCCAAACGCTTAACCAGAATGGGCTAAGGAAAAAATACAAATACCGCTGTAATCGGGCGAGTTTCTACTTTCAGACACAACAGGAATTTTTGGGTCAGGTCAATCCGTTCGCGAGATATGGGAGTTTGAAGCCAAGAAATGGTTGAGAAGACAACAAATTTTTCGCAATTCTGCTGCTCCAAACGCTTAACCAGAATGGCCTAGGGAAAAAATACACATACCGTTGTAATCGGGCGGGTTTCTACTTTCAGATGCAATAGGAATTTTTGGGTTAGGTCAATCCGTTCGCGAGATATGGGAGTTTGAAGCCACGAAATGGTTGAGAAGGCAAAAAATTTTTCGCAATTCTGCTGCTCCAAACGCTTAACCAGAATGGCCTAGGGAAAAAATACACATACCGTTGTAATCGGGCGGGTTTCTACTTTCAGATGCAATAGGAATTTTTGGGTTAGGTTAATCCGTTCGCGAGATATGGGAGTTTGAGCCAAGAAATGGTTGAGAAGGCAAAAAATTTTTCGCAATTCTGCTGCACCAAACGCTTAACCAGAATGGCCTAGGGGAAAAATACACATAACGCTGTAATCGGGCGAGTTTCTACTTTCAGATGCAATAGGAATTTTTGGGTTAGGTCAATCCGTTCGCGAGATATGGGAGTTTGAAGCCAAGCAACGGTTGAGAAGGCAAAAAATTTTTCGCAATTCTGCTGCTCCAAACGCTTAACCAGAATGGCCTAGGGAAAAAATACACACACCGTTGTAATCGGGCGAGTTTCTACTTTCAGATGCAACAGGAATTTTTGGGTTAGGTCAATCCGTTCGCGAGATATGGGAGTTTGAAGCTAAGAAATGGTTGAGAAGACCACAAATTTTTCGCAATTCTGCTGCTCCAAACGCTTAACCAGAATGGCCTAGGGAAAAAATACACATACCGTTGTAATCGGGCGAGTTTCTACTTTCAGACGCAACAGGAATTTTTGGGTTAGGTCAATCCGTTCGCGAGATATGGGAGTTTGAAGCCAAGAAATGGTTGAGAAGGCACAAAATTTTTCGCAATTCTGCTGCTCCAAACGCTTAACCAGAATGGCCTAGGGAAAAAATACACATACCGCTGTAATCGGGCGAGTTTCTACTTTCAGACGCAACAGGAATTTTTGAGTTAGGTCAATCCGTTCGCGAGATATGGGAGTTTGAAGCCAAGAAATGGTTGAGAAGGCAAAAAATTTTTCGCAATTCTTCTGCTCCAAACGCTTAACAGGAATGGCCTAGGGAAAAAATACACATACCGTTGTAATCGGGCGAGATTCGACTTTCAGATGCAATAGGAATTTTTGGGTTAGGTCAATCCGTTCGCGAGATATGGGAGTTTGAAGCCAAGAAATGGTTGAGAAGGCAACAAATTTTTCGCAATTCTGCTGCTCCAAACGCTTAACCAGAATGGCCTAGGGAAAAAA